>NC_062521.1:2341629-2571629 GCF_022655615.1 Tachysurus fulvidraco
CGGACGCTACTTTCCACGTCACTTTCCAGAAATCTGCTGCATCGTGTCGCTCCATATACTGTAGACCGACCGCTTCATGTGGCACAGTATGTTTAAATGATTTCATCATTCTTCCTCGTTCCTGAATAAATATCTCATCTGCACAATAATTCATTTGTCATTAATAGAAAATGACTTCCTCTAAAACTCCAGTGATGATGATTTCACACAACGTATAAAACTAATAATCTCCAGGTTCAGCTTTAATATAGACATGAACGGAGTTTCAATGATTCTGGGGGGAAAAATGAATAAAAATTTAATGCAACCAGCAAGACATCCATCTTGCAGCTCCTCTTGTGTTTCTGAGCTCCACTTGTCCGTAATGTTGAAATATATTACAGTATATAGACGTACGCGTCCTAGTTAAGCGCTTAAAAGAGAAAATACAGAAACATTTCATTACAGGAAGTGAAGCAAAAAATACAGCAGCGCTCAGTCTTATGTGAAGCACTTCCTCTCTAATCGTTTGTTTAATCCTAATGACCTCCTGTCCTTTCTTTTAGTTCTCCTGTTTTTTTTTACCCCTCACATTACTTCATCCTCCATCTTTTTTGCCGTTTTGCGTATTTTTTTTCTACCGTTTTGCGTATTTTAAATCATACGTAGAAATATTATATTATAACCACTTATGCATTAATAGCTAACAATTCATTCATTCATTATCTACCGCTTATCCGAACTTCTCGGGTCACGGGGAGCCTGTGCCTATCTCAGGCGTCATCGGGCATCGAGGCAGGATACACCCTGGACGGAGTGCCAACCCATCACAGGGCACACACACACACTCTCATTCACTCACACACTCACACACTACGGACAATTTTCCAGAGATGCCAATCAACCTACCATGCATGTCTTTGGACCGGGGGAGGAAACTGGAGTACCCGGAGGAAACCCCCGAGGCACGGGGAGAACGTGCAAACACACACAAGGCGGAGGCGGGAATCGAACACCCAACCCTGGAGGTGTGAGGCGAACGTGCTAACCACCAAGCCACCGTGCCCCCATAGCTAACAATGTGAAATAAAATTCATTTACTTTATATTGTTAGCTATTAATGTTAATGTATCTATTTCTGGGCGTGGCTTGTCCACTTTAGGTGCAGCCAAATGTCCACCCAAATGCAGGCATAGCAGACAGACAAGAGGTTTTTATTATAAATAATAACACAGACACACAGAGGACTCAACAAAAATATATCATATAAATAGGAAAAGTAATTACAGAAACATGAGGAATAGATGTGCAGATCATTGGGGCGGGCAAACAAACACACAAGCACAAAACATAAACACAGACACATGAGATAAATAATAACCAAACACTGCCAGAACACCACCCCCTAGTGTTCAGGCAAGGGATTGTCCAAGTCAACCCTGACACTGACAGGACAGAAGCAGAAACATGGAACTAAAATGACACAAAAACCTTCGCTGCAATGAAATGAAATCCAGAGACAGTGAATTTGTGGACTTTTTTGTTTTCTAGACTTTTCCATCATCCAATGACTCGACACTTTTGACACGTTTAGCAGCTTTTCACACTCCAGAACCGAAGATAGTAATCGTCTATCCGGCCGGACGTTTTTATCTGTTATTAGGTTATCTACCTGATCCTGAATCTATCCTACTACCTGAAGTTTTACTCTAATTATCAGACATCGATTACTCACATCCATTGAAAGCCAACCAAACCCGCTGAATTCAACCGTTCGATAAATAGTGGATTCAGCCGAACAAATAATCGGTATTTTTATCTTTGTAGCCACAGGCAAAAAGCCTCCAGAGTGCCATGTTCGAGTCACATCAGTGCCACTCTGTGTGCTTGTTAGAAAATGCTACACAGGAGGAAAAAAATACCAGGAACCGTCGACATGTCACGACACGAATTGAAGGATTCGCTACGACATATGATGTCATCGGTTATATCTGATGTCACTTGTACAGTTGAAACGAATAAGCTGTATGTCGGAACAAACGAACATGATCATGTTGTTTAAACAAAACAAAACAAAACAAAAAAATATCTTGTATTAACTCTATCAATATGCAATAATCCGGTGCTGTTGTGCAGAACATGCTTTTAATTGCTTCAGCTTGAACCAGCTTCGCGTGGGAGGCCGTTTGTTTGTTGTCTCGCTAAGCAACGGAGCATGCTTTATTAGTGCACTGTAGGTTTCCCGACGGATTTTTTTCTCTCTCCCCATTTGGGAAGCTGCCTGGTGCACAATAAGCACAAATATAAATAAATCTCATTTGCACATAATGATAAGCATCAATCATTTCGAATGATTCACACAGACTGCTCAAACATGTGTGTGTCTGTGTATTTCTCTAGGAGAAGCTTTGGGATAGAACCATGAAGATCTGGCAACTTTAATCGATATGATTCAAACATATATTAAGTGAATGTTTAGTGATGGGAGCAAATTTTGTCCCCAAACTGTAAATCCTGGCAAACCACTGGCATGTAAAAGTCCCATTTTGAGCAGTTTTCCATTAAGGCTTTTTTTCTTTTGCAATTTCAACCTACATGGTTTTATTTAATCCTTAATGCAAATGCAAAAGTGTGATCATTCCTTTGAATGTTTTTATCAAGCATTAAGCCTGCATTATTCATCACGGCCTGCATAAAGATTAAGACTCAATCCTCTTCCACTCTACTCACAGTCATACAGACCAGGACAAAACCAGAACTGAAATTTCAGGTTTACTTTCTGCCAGCAAAAATACCAGTTCCCACTTTTCCTTTATTTACAAATCCACTGCCTGAATTACACAATGAATCTTTGGTAAAAAAAAATCATAGCACGTAAGTAAAAAGCATGGTTTCATACACAGGGACACGGTGATGTAAAACAAAGAAGACGTTATTTGTCACATATACATTACAGCACAGTGAAATTCTTTTCCTCACATATCCTGCTTTTGAGGGTGGGGTCAGAAAGCAGGGTCAGCTATGATACAGCACCCCTGGAGAAGTGAGGGCTAATGGGCAGAGCCTTAACCAATTGAGCCACCACTGCCCCTATATACTGTACGGTATATTCTGCATTGAGATTCCTGAGAGTTTTACTCCCTACCAGTAACAAAATGGCATACTAAGGATCTCTAAATGTCTATCCCTAGTTTTACCAAAACCATGGAGGTAGAAATGTCAGCACCATCTGCCTCTGACAGTTCCTCAACCTTCATAATTGCTATTAGATACAGTAGAGGTTTGTTTTACATCCCACTTAAGTTCCCATAAACTAAACAAATTAGTAACCTATCCTTTGCAGTCCAGATACACACCTCTAGTCTTTACTGGATAAACTTTTGTGCTGCCTCTTATTTGTACAGTGATCCGCGGTTAATGGGGACCGGAACCCCTTGCGATAGGTGAAAATCTGCAAAGTAGGATTGGCCCTAAATTTGACCTTTAGGTCAATGACCTGGTCATCATCTTCCTCTTCCTCTTGGGCTCACTAGAGGAATCTTTCTCAGGGGCACGGCGCTTAGGAGGCATCGTAAGGGCTTAACGAAAAGTTAATTTCGAACACAATACGCGAGACACAGTTGACAGCGTGAACGAGAGTGGCGAGATACGACAAGGGAAGAAGCTGGGAGAGGATGCGATGATGCGCAGCCAATCAGCTCAGATCTCGTGCCGGGAACCAATCATGTGCCTTGTCTGAGTACCGTGGGTATGTACAAAGCCTCTGAGAAAGGTTCTCTCATTGTCTGGCATCCTGGGAAAGCGTTTTTATTTTTATTTTTATTTTTCAATGAATATTTTTGAAAAATAAGCGATGCACCGAGGCCGCGAAACTTGAACCGCGAAACTTGAACCGCGAAGTGGCGAGCGATTACTGTATTTGTTCATCTCAATATCCATAGTCACTTGCAACCCTAATGTCTATGTAATTATAGAAGAGTAGGAAAAAATGAGCTGCAAGGTTAAACATGGATACACTGTAGAGCCAAATATTCTACGGATTCTACAGTACAGTCCACAAACATAATCAGGTCATTCAGTCAAAACTGCAAGAGCACAAATGACTGACACACTCGACGCTCCACCGGTGGCTGACGCCAAGCTGTGACTCGAAGACAACTGGGCTAATTGGTTTATAAGCCCATCAATCAACATGCTCAAGCTTTAGACCTCAGTTGCTCCTCAAAGGTTTAATGAATGTCACAGTTACTCAGATTTCTTTACATTATTCGCCAGCTCTGGTGTCGCATCACAGCACGAGACCTGAATGACCCGCTGCAAAAAGCGGCTCATGAAATGCCACAAGGATTCCTGACTATTGGTGTTCTGAGTGATGGGTTACAAATTGGATGAACGAAACTCTGTAATAGCTGCCAGCTATTGGTATTTTCCTCTCATTGACCAGGTTTTAGGGACTGCCTTGGTGTTAAGACTGTGTGTGAAGGTAATAAGAATTGCTATTATCCATTATATAGAAGTCTGAAATCAGTTCCTTGGGAAATGTGTGCGTTAGTGCCTTTGGGCAAGAAGCCTTCAAACCGTAGATTGTAGGATATCCTTTCATACAGTAGGTGTGCATGGTACCCTGATTTGACATGACCATCCATTCCAGGGTGGATTCCCGCCTTGCGCCAAGTATTCCAGAGACAGGCTCTGGATCCACAATGACCCTGCGTGGGATAAAGCCGTTTATGATGCTAAAAGTAATAAAGATGAAAAAGCTAAACATGGTTTTCATGGTGATAGCTTGGACTGTCTAAGCTAGAAATCATGCCAAAGCTTTGCATTCCTATGCATTTGCCCCATTCATCAGTTACAACGGTACGGCACAAACATACCGTAACGACGAGTCGTAAGACCGAGGATCCATTTGCAGCTTTATTTTGACAATCTCGTAAACAACAGGCAGGATTTGATAACAGCAAACAGAACAGAGTAGGCAAGGCAAAGATGTGGTCAGAAACAGGCAGAAGGTCAGGGCAGGCAGAAAACAGTCATAAGGCAAAATACAGAAACAGATCACAGAACCGGTAACAGAAACAAATAGAAAACGCTCAGTAAGACAGCCGTAGCAAATCAAGACTTCGCATTGGAGTCAAGTTCAAGTTTGCCTTAAATAGGCACTGGGTAATTGGCCGCAGGTAGCAGTTTAATCAGTCCCGGTACATGGCTTATGGGAAATGCAGTCTGGAAAAGCTAATACTCAGGGGACGGTTCTCTCTGGTGGCGATCATAGGACGAAACAGGTGCTTCAACCATGACACATACATAGATTTGAAATACATTCCTTTTTTTTTTTTTTTTTTTTAACTGACTGTTGGTTTTGGTTCTTAGAATCATATCTATGAACTGAAACCCAACACTGTCTACGAAATCCCAGCTACGGACCAAAAAAAATCCCTGTCATTGATCAAACTCTATCCATATCACCTGCAATCCGGGCAAAAATATCCTTCATCTATCTCCATCATAAGACAATATATATTATAATAACATCCAGGAAGCCTGCTGAAATATATCCCGTCAGATAGCATGCTTTCTTTGTGTGGCTGTTGATGTGGAGCACTGCAGTTGGGGCTCGGTAACACTAATGTGGGCTTTTCTGTTATTCTAGCCAAGCTTTGAGACCCCATGCTGGCAAGACAATGACATCTGGGACTGAAATAGGGTTACGGTTACATTATCTAGAGGCTTAGCATCTGTGCTAGCAAGAGCAAATGGCTTGACAGTGCTTTGTTGTGTTGATAGATAGATAGATAGATAGATAGATAGATAGATAGATAGATAGATAGATAGATAGATAGATAGATAGATAGATAGATCAATAATTTTAAGCAAATTTCTCATTGACTAGACATTATATTCAGTGATTCCACCATGTTTTCCTATCGCCATGCCACCAAATCTCGTGATACTCATAATTATGACTTTTTTTGTCATGTTCATGTCAAGAGTCAAGTCAAGAAGCTTTTATTGTCATTTCAGCCATAGCTGTTGCAGTACATAGCGAAATGAGACGTTTCTCCAGGATCAGGGTGCTACATAAAACAAAGACAGGGTTAATGACTTGTTAGTAGTCTTAGCCACATAAAGTGCAACTGTGCAACCTGTTGCAAACAGTGCAGGACAAGACAAACAAGACAGACAAGACAGTGCAGGACAAAAGACAGTGTAGACAAAACGTTACAAGACAATACAAAAAGTACAAAAAATACAATACACAAAAGACAATAAACAGTAACAGAAACTTTCCTGCAGCAACATTTGAATGAACACAGTTTCTTAGCAGCAGGTATAATACTGTATATAGAATTGTGCAAAAAAACAGCAAATAACTGAAATATTGTATAGCATGTGCAAAATGGCTGAGATATTGTACAATACGATATGTGCGAAATGGCTGAGATATTGGACAGTGTATTCACCTCGTTAATACGCACCAATACGACAGGCTTCCATCCTCATTACTCACCCGCCTATTAAACAGCACTTGATCCTGAATATTCTTCAATTTTTTTGCATTTATTTTATTGAAATAAATGCAACTAAATGTGAATAGAGGTACTGTACTGTGCTGCCTCATAGGCTGTGCCGTGTTCCCGGAGGTGTGATGTATCATCTCACTGTACACAGGACATGCTGGATGATTATAAAAATAAAATGTAATGTTCTGTAAATAGTTATTGTCATGCAAGGCAACAAAAGCCTGATGCTTATATGCCAAGTGAATTCAGTAAAAAAAAAAATCCAGCTTCCTTTCAATCATGGAATAAATAAATAAAGCAATCCCTCACAAAGGAAAAAAAAACTCCACTCGTTCGCCAACAACGTCTTTTGTTCTGTTTTTTCCGACCGTAGCAAAGCCGCACTATTCTGCTGAGACATCCACAGCTCTGTCATTGATGTGGGACTAAAGCTGAAACGAGCTCTTTAAGAGCTAGACGAGCAGAAAAGTATGTAGCTTGACTTCCAATTCACAAAGTCTAAACCTCCTGCACCTGTACTGCACCCTGATTTGCCTCCGGCACCTTCAGCTCCAACTACCTGCACATAAGCATTCAATATATATATATATAGCTCTCTTGTGCTTAAAAAACACATGTAAGGAAACAGTACGACACTTTTGCTAACTTCCTGCCTGTCATTTAATATGTGATTTAAATAGTGCCTAAACAAGGCTTTGAGATTTTTAGAGAACTTGTTCTTGCTGAATTAAAATATTTACAGCTCTCAGCATTCATAACACATTTATAATCTTTGCAGAAACACTTTTTTTTTCATGATGTAGTGCTGGAGGATTCATGAAATGTTTCAGTCAAAGCTAACGAGGTGATATTAGACACTGAATGTGTTTTTCTGTACAGGAGCGTGAAGCGCCATTGTCACAGTTACTGTTTAAAGATGTCTCCGTAAAGACGTTATTTATATTACATTTCCTTTTAATCAGATGACACAGAGCATCTATAAACTATATAAACTACGACTTATTATAAAGAGCGCTGATCGATAATTTCAATATTTTGTGCTGTAATGGTCTTATTAATGCTAAATTGCTTGTCGCTTTAGTTCAAGGAATTTTTCTACTTTTTAGGCTTTGCCGTTAAGCGACATAGTGGCTTCATTATACGTTTCTTTAATAAATGTATATATATTTAAAGGTTCCTAAACAAAAGAGATAAACACATTAAACAAATTTAACACGGTTACGGAAGCAAAAGCCTCCAAACGTGAAAATATTTAATGCCGTATTACATGTTATAAGGATAAATCCTGCAGTATGTGCTTAGGAAAGAGTTACGTCATTGTTATAAAGGTGTCGTTAAAGTGTGATAACAGTACGTTGAACAGGTACAGGCAAATATTTCGATATTTAATACACATTAAAATGTCAATTCATGGGCACTGAAATTTTGTATTTTTTTATTTTTAACTACATTTTAAAAATGTTCAAATTCTGATTTCCCTTTTTTTTTTCTTTCCACAATGTCAAAATGTTCATAAAAATCACTTTCTGTGCAAAACTACAATAAAAACTACCATTTGCATTCAAATCTTATTCGTTAATCACCCCAGATCTCGTGATCGTGATCGTCGTCTTCGTCATCTTTGGCCCGTTCATTAATGACGACGTGCTGTAAATCTTGTGTGTATGTATTCATTTTTCTACTCAACTGCGTCGTCTGTATTACAACCCTTTTTGATGAAATGGCCACATTTTCCAAAATTACGACCGAATGTGAAAAGGATGACTCAAAAGCATTGAATTCCCAAAGGTACATCTAGAAAAAAGCTTTGTAGACAGTTCGGTAACCATAGATAATGGATGCTTTAGAGGGTACTCATAGTTAGATGGCCCAGAAATATGGGCTGAGTCACTGGTGATTTACAAGAAATGAAAAAAGTATCGTATTTTTTCTCCTTCGCGGTGTAAATATTGTGTTTTGTTAGAAACCTCGTATTACTTTCTTAACTCTACTGGAGAATATCGATATGATGGCAGCTTTAAAAGCTGCATTCATCTCAATACAGTGAGACAACAGAGCATATTGGAGTTTCATTGATCTGTTGTTTGTGGATTTATATTTGTGAAACTTCACTAGTTTTAAAGCTTTTTTTATTTTCACTTTGTTTTGTTTTATTTCACTTCAGTTTCTGAAGAAAAAAAAAACTGTGGCAGAGCATTGTACAGGATATTACTAAACTTACAACTGTTTCTTAATTAACTACTGTATGTGGACTCAGTTAAGGTGAGTCTACATCACTATGTTTCATCGTATACCTTTGACATCATAATGTTTCTTTCTTTTCTTTTTTTCATCACACTTTATATTAATCCCAGCAGGGGATTCGTATGATGACGGTTAGCCGTCACCATTCGAACTGTATTATAGAAGTATAGAAGTGACGTGACATACGGCTGAGTGACGGTGACCCATACTCAGAATTCGTTCTCTGCGTTTAACCCATCCAAAGTGCACATACACACAGCAGTGAACACACACACACACTGTGAACACACACCCGGAGCAGTGGGCAGACATTTATGGGTTCGAGTCTCGGGCCGGCAATACCACGACTGAGGTGCCCTTGAGTAAGGCACCAAACCCCCCCCAACTACTCCCTGGCCACCTCTGTCGTGGTATAGCCTGCCCGAGACTCGAACCCACAACCTTAGGGTTAGGAGTCAAACTCTCTAACCATTATTCCACGACTTCCCCCATTTTTTTTTTTTCAATAAGTGCAGTGAGAGTGTGTGTGTGCCCTGTGATGGGTTGGCACTCCGTCCAGGGTGTATCCTGCCTCGATGCCCGATGACGCCTGAGATGGCACAGGCTCCCCGTGACCCGAGGTAGTTCGGATAAGCGGTAGAAAATGAGTGACAGATGAGATGAGTCTCAAGTCTTTTTTTTTAATTTGCGACTCGAGTCTGACTCAAGTCAAGTCGAGCCCCCCATCTCTGAATCATTTGACTCAAGTCCGAGTCAAGTCTCAAGTCAAGTCTTTTTTTAATATTTGTCAAGCAAGTCTCAAGTCTCAAATTTGCGACTTAAGTCTGACTCGAGTCGAGTCATATGACTCGAGTGCCCCCGTCTCTGCTATACACTTACTTCTGGACTAGCAACACAATTGGCGAACTTGTAACACTAGCAATACAAGTATTAGCTGACAATTTAGTTACAGAGATTTAGATTTAGAGAGGTAGTTCGGATAAGCGGTAGAAGATGAGTGAGTGAGTGAGTGAATGAATAAGTGCAGTATATACCATTGTATTGATTAGGAATAAAGCTTAGCATTTCTCAAATGGTTCCTGGTTGAATTGAGAAACCAGGTTAACCTCCCAGGGCACAGCAGCATAAATGGCTGCCCACTGCTCCGGGTGTGTGTTCACTGCTGTGTGTGTGTTCACTGCTGTGTGTGTTCACTGCTGTGTGTGCACTTTGGATGGGTTAAATGCAGAGAACAAATTCTGAGTACGGGTCGCCGTACTTAGCCGTACGTCACGTCACTTCTACCTTCAGTTTGTAAAAATCATTCATCAGTTACTGTAAGTGAACACTCAAGCTCCAATTTCCTGCCCAGACCAATGTTTAGATTTGGCTTTAAAATCTTATTGCTGAGTCATGTGCTAAGATGCTAGCCAGAAACACACAAGACTGCTTTGTTAAACGTTTTTGTATTTCTAATTTTGCCTGTGATCAGTCTGACAAATGTTTTGATTCAGTCCTGTGCTGTTCGCTTCATTAAAAAACATTATTTAGTGCTTAGTATTTTCTCTCAAACATTGTTTCTGATGATGAACTGTGCATACAAATGAATCTGACTAGCAAAAATCGCTCAGGAGGATTTTTTTATTTTTTTTATTTATGTTTTTTCATTTTAGTATTAAGAGGTTGCATCATAATATCAGAGGTCTGACGTAAGGCTTCATATCTGCATGATCCTCGGTATAAGACTGAAAGCCTCAAAGCAACGTTCCCCCGATTTCATTTCAATTGATTGCACAGTTTAGTGGATTTTGCTGCTCTAACGCACCTGAATCAACGTATCGTCTCATTAACAAGCTACTAATGAGGTTCAAATGGGTACTTTAGAAAACGCAAAGCACCCTAGTGTCTAATGGAGCTGAACTAAGGGACCAGGTTTCAAAAAAAAAAAAAAAAAAAAAAGAAGACAGTGAGTCTCAGTGCTCTGGTCTGAATGTTTTTAAGCCACTGCTTAACTCTCAATAATTTATTGCCATTACCAAAATGGTGCATATAAAAGACTACCCAAGTCATGTCGAAAGTCTGCTATCATTTTGTCTGATTATCTCTTTAATTCCAATTAAATAAGGATCGAGTGAAAAGCCACACTTGTTTGATTCCCTACCAGAGAGTCACAGTAAGGAAAGACTAGTTTAAATGACCAGGAAAAAGGAACAAACAATCCAGTGCTTAAGAAATACCAGAGCAGCGCAAGAGAAAAAGAAAGGTCTTAATTAAATGCTGACTTTGGAGATGGAAGACTGAGCATGAGGCCGGAGGCAGCATCAGTTAAATGCACTTACTCACCCCTTACATAATGCTCCCAATTGGAGCGTTTGAGTAATTACTATGACCCTTATCTATCTATCTATCTATCTATCTATCTATCTATCTATCTATCTATCTATCTATCTATCTATCTATCTATCTATCTATCTTATTTATTTATTTGATATTTTCTTTTTTTATATACTTATTTATTTATTTAGCCATCCATTTACTTATTTTTTTATTTATTCATTCATTTCCAAATTGTATGAATTTTAAACCAATTCTATCAGTGAACACCAATGTCAGCTCCCGAGGTAATTTCATTTATTTAACTTATTTGTATTCCTTTACTAACTTAACTAGTTGATTTAAAAAGAATAAATTAAAATATATGAAATGACACAAAATATTCGATAAAATAACTTTTTAGTGGATGATTTTGTCCGTTTTTATTTATTTATTTATTTATTTATTTATTTATTTGTTTGTTTGTTTGTTTGTTTGTTTGTTATTCATTTGATATTACAAGCATAATTATTCTAAAGAATATTTTGCTTTTAGTCACATTACTCTAATATTAATGTACTTGGTCTAGTCATTAATTATTACTCATTCATCCTGGTTCAAGCAGTGATGCACGCTGGGATCGTACGGCCCAAATCAGGAACTCATCCTAGATATGGGATTCTAGATCATCTCAGCATATCCAAAACATGTCATGGCAATGCAGAGTAACAAGTCTACCTTCCCACCCAAGGAGTGTATGGTAAAAAAAACATGCCAAACTGAGCACACAATAATCTCAAAGCTCACAACTGAACCTTAGACCCTGGAGCTGGAGAAAACTCAATGTTTTCCCAAACCATTTCATATAAAAAAAGATCAGAAAGTGATGTCAATGTTCCTAGAACATATCCAGCAGATGCTCAACATCATCCATAATTCATGTTCCTTTTTTATGTGACGAGGAGCTCGATTTAACGACAGGGTGTCCAAATTGAAATTAGTACCATGTTGTTGTTCACTTGCCGGATTTTCCCCTCAGGCTAAGAACGAACTTGCTTTCAGAAATTAAAGCGTATTGATTTCGAAAGGACAGAACACAGCAACCTGCCGGGATTGCTGCAGCATAGTGAGACGACTGGATGCACGCTAACTCCAGGAACTGGATCACGACTAATACCGAATATGAAATATTACATACTATAAACAAAGCGTATTTAAAAAAATCTAAGACATTTTAGGTCAGTATAAGCTTACATTTTATCTCATTTTTATACAACTGAGCAATTGAGGGTTAAGGGCCTTGTCCAGGGGTCCAGCAGCGGCAGCTTGGTGGATGTAGGAATCAAACTCACAACCTTCCGAATGGTAGCCCAACAGCTTAACCACTAGGCTAACACATCATAAGCTACAAAAAAGCTAAACATAGCTGCTGATTTTTTTTTTTAGTATTACTTAAGTATTTTGTGTACATTATTTTTGCTTTTCAGTAGACTTCAAAGGTACAAAGTGGTCATTTTGATTTGAGAGCTATACATTTACAAAAAGAAGATGCACATTAAACCTCACTTTGTTGCTGATAAATGCACATTTAGATATGTAGCTGGCCTACTTTTTATTTTTTATTTTTTTATATATATTTTTTTAAAGGCTGTTAGAAAGCTTTGAGTCAAAACAACAACCTGGAACTGAGATTACACAAGATGGAACAAAAACATTTCACTTGTGCAAGGTGTTAAATGAAACAGTGTGTGGAAGGTTGAAGGGTTGCCAGGTTACAGAAATCCCCCAGGGACAAACACAGACAAATACAGCAACAAATAGAGATATAGCAAAGGTAATGGCATTGTGCAATATCGTAAGTGTGTAAATTTTATGTGTGTCATTGGTGCATTCATTGCCATCTACAATGCTGTTCTTATGGGTTAAATTCATCCGGCATGCGATTTTGACTCACATTACTTCCTTAACTTAGTTTACAGGCACACGTTAGCCTATATAGCCTGAAACACTAGTGCATGAACTATCCCTTTCGACCTACACCTTGCTTCCAGATCTCCTTAGGCTGCACTTTAATGGGAACTTTCTTCAGGGATTTAATTAGCAGCAGGTGTCTGAAAAGGAAGACGTGCCTTCAAGAAACAGTCAAATAAACAGAACATCCAGACCAACTCTGCCAATTACTACTGATCAAACAAGGACACTTGTTCCCCTTTGCTCCACGACGAGTCATGGAGTGTGACAATTTACTTATTCATCAGGGTAACGAACAAGACATCCTCTGAAGCAAAACCACAGGACTGACCTTCATGGAGCTAAAAGGCTAATATATATATATGGGTGGGGGCATGGAAGCACTCAGCCAATGTGTCACTGATGAACTTGTGCAAAGTGGCACTTTTAATTAGCACGAAAGGGACATCAGACAGTTCTCGGGCTATGACGGAACCGTCATCGTTAGCATTACTAAGCGCAAGAAGCAAGTCCCTGAGAGATGTAAAAAATAATATGTTGGGGGAAAGAGAATGAGAACAAGAAAGAGAGTGAGAAGGGAACCGACTGAGTGAGCGAGAGCTCCAAAAGGATCATTCTTTTGGCAAATTGAATACAGTATTCCCATCAGTTTAAAGCCACCGAGCCAGAACTTCACTTTATTTCTCTGATTTCCTACCTGCAGTGCTTGTGAGGGCCACTTAAGGTCTCGATGACAAAACACTCGCCATCGTTGAGGCAATAGGCCAAGTCCTTCTCCTGGCACGGCTTGAAATGCTCCGATTTCAAGGGCGGGAGGGTCGGGGCCGCTGCAAGACAAAAACAAGAAGGGGAAAAAAAACAGTTAGTAAAGAGTATGAGGTAATCAACTGACTGTAATGTAAGCGAAGATTCTGCAGGCAAAAGACAAAGAAGACGACCGAGTCTGTGATATATATCTATATCTATATCTATATCTATCTATCTATCTATCTATCTATCTATCTATCTATCTATCTATCTATATATCTATATCTATATCTATCTATACATATATATTCTCTGGAACAAACAAACAATAATCTTAGATTAAGTGTCAAAAGATAAAACGGGCTAAATGTAGAAACTAAACCAATTCTGTTTTCCTGAGACCAGGAGGGACATAACATTTTTTTTTTTAAATGTTGCTTCTGTCTCTTTACTTGTTCTATTGTTCCAGAATTCACCGACATTTCATTTCAAGCTTTGAAATGGTCATTTATTATTTATTTATTTATTCAATTGAAATCCTTATCCTTCTCCGCCATTAGAACGGCATGGCGGTACAACATTTTACAAACCATCGTGCGTATCTAGAAAGCAACTGGTGCATCCATTCGAATCCCATTATATTGCACTCCACTCAATTTGTTTATCCCTCCTCCCCAATATTGCCTCACAGGGGTTGTTTATTATTTCTCAGTATAATTGCCTAGTATCTTATTTGAGAAATTTAGTATAATTTAATAAGTAAGTCTCATTATTTTTCATTCACGGAGGCTGTTCGTGTCAACTGATATGTCGTAGAGACGATTATTTAACAGTTAGGTTGGAAATCAAAAGTTAATTGCTTATGAGATGAAAATGAAAACTAAAAAAAAAATGTGATTCGGAAAATGATTTCAATTTCATATACAGTTCGCTAATTTATTCTTGAATGTTAATAATTTAATTAGTATATTAATATCCTAAATACCTTGCTATCATTACTTTGTATATAAGCAAATAGTGCTGTATTTAGAGACTCCAGAGTCTATCCCAGGAATACTGGAGTGAGGTGGGTACACGCTGAATGGGATGGCGGTCCATTACAGGGCCTCACACACATACATTCACATGTGGGGTAATTTTATAGTCAATAGTCAATCAACCCCTGGGAGGTCGGAGGAAACAGAAGAACCCAGAGCGTATCCCACACTCAGGATAGGGGAAAATGTGAGAACTCCATACAGACAGCAACCTGAGATGAGGATCGACCTGAGGATTCTGGAGCTGTGAGCCGGCGATGCTAAACACACGATGCGAAAGCTGTTTGAAGGGTAAAAAGAGCAGACAGCATCACACTAACAACTTGATGTCTTCTCTTCTTTATCAGACAGCGGCATAGCCTGAATGGAAGCGTCGCTGTAATACAGTGTGTATAATGTTAACACAGTCCCGGTGTTCGCTTTGCTGCTGATCAGTGACTGTGAAAAGATGGATGGAGGAGAGGAACAATCGCTCTCTCTGGCCTAATGAGATTAATACAGGAAACAGTCCACTGTTTGGGAATAAGAGTCCATCGTGATGAATAGGACGCGCCTCTGTGTTGGCGAGAGCCTGCATAATATCAGAGCGTCGCTATTTTTTACGTTCCTATCGACTATGCCTGACAGCATGCTGACCATAAAACGTGACTAATGAAATTGCGCGTGTGCTAAAACATAGCAAGGAGCTACACTTTAAACTACATAAGTGTGTCAAGACATCAGCAGGGTGGAGGTGCATTAACAACAACAAAAAATGGATATGCTGTATAGGAAGAAATCAAGTGGACACATGCTGTTATGGATAAATAATCAATTACAAGGTAGCGTGATGAAGTGGAGTCTCTATCATACAATATAAGTGTTTTATTCCTCCTGTACCATAGCAACCTGCATCATTTTTTTCTTCCCCTCTTGGAGGTTATAAAACTGTTCCTGAGAAACTCAAAGCACAGAACTTCCACTAAAAATGGTAAAGAAATGTCTCCCTAAAGAAAACATGACCGTATCAGATATATTAGATTAATCAACACCTTCTGACCAATCTTATATTCGTACATTTATATATGTAGCCCTGTCCTCTGAAAAGTAGGCGCTGTTCCTCAGAACCAACGTTCTTCCAGGATCCTAGTAGCATAACTGGTAGACAGCAGGTATCAATCAGCATTGGGGACGCGGTAAAAATGACACCAGCAGTGAATGGAGAACAAAGAGAGATGCATGTATATTTACAGTATGGCAATTTATAGCATTGGGTGAGGTCCAGTGTTGTATAAAGTACTAGAAAGCGATACTCGAGTAAAAGTACGAGTATCGTACTAGAAAAAGACTTCGGTAGAAGCGAAAGTCACCTTGTAGAATATTACTCAAGTAAAAGTCTTAAAGTATCTGATATTTACTGTACTTAAGTATCAAAAGTCATTTTCTCATATTTAATGTACTTAAGTATTTGAAGTAAAAGTAAAAAGTAAAACTGCAGTGATTTTCCATAGGCGTAAGATCAGGGGCGGTTCTAGGATTTCATCTTTAGCGGTTTTAGCCCTCAGTGAGGATTTAAAACAAGAAGAGTTTTATATTATATATTATATGACTACATAGTAAGCCAAAAGTTATGGTATTATTTAAAATGGCAAAAGTGGACACCAAAATTTTATGCATGATGTAATGATGCCAGTCTCGAATCAAATCAGTTGATGCATGTGTGCATTCTCTACGAACAGTGTGTCCGATGAATGCGGTCATTAATAAAAAAAATATTCACAAGACAAAAGGAAATGAATAAATATTATTTTTATTTAATATTGATATTGCATTAATATTTTGTTTGTGCTATCAACTCCGGTAATAAAAATAGTGATATTTTACTGATTTTGGTTGCTTTCGGTTGCGTACCTGTGCTTCTCCGTAGAGCGGGCGGACTTGCGTAACGTAATCTAGGAGCAGTGATTCGCCAAACCTCCCTTATGACGGTCGCACACATTTCACATTTCTGATTTTATTTTGTAGTAACGAGTAACGAAGACGCTTAGTGTAAATATAACGGAGTAAAAGTATAAATTTTATCAAGAAAATGTGGAGTAAAAGTGAAAGTTGACATAAATTTAAATAGCGAGGTAAAGTACAGAAACGTGACATTGCTACTTAAGTACGGTAACGAAGTATTTGCACTCCGTTACATTACAACACTGGTGAGGTGAAATTCCACAGTGTTTTTGTTTGCAAGATAAATGATGCCCCCTTCTGAAGGCAGCTGGATGCTAAGGGTGTGTGTAGCGTTGAAGACCACAGACAACGGTGTGAACATGATATACCTCTACCAAAAAAATTAGCAAAGCATTAAACTGGTGGAGACTTGAAAAAACAACAACTATGTGCGCATATCAAGTGTCACTGTACAAGAAGAAGCTTCATGCCACATACTGAACAGCAAGAATAAACAATGCGTGTTAAGATCTGAAGCTCAGGTTTACTCCTTCTGACGTCCGATAAATTCTCTCCAGGTTCTCATTTATAAACGCAACACAACACCCGTATTACACAACGCAATTGATATTCGTCCTCTGAAAAAGGCAGTTAAGACATCGCTAGCCCTGAGCTGTGTCATGGATCTTGGCTCGTGACAGTCCTTCCATCTTTCTTGATTGCCGTAGGTGGGGGAAGGGGAAGGAGTGAAGAGATGGAAGGATGGGATTCCCTTGAGCTCTTTTCCAGGACTGTCCTTCAGAATCAAAGTTCCTCCAGGTTCCTAGCGGCATAACCGGTAGGCAAGGTCAGCGGGTATCAATCAGCATTGGAGCGGTAGTAAAGATGACACCGGCAGAGAATGGAGAACATGGAAGGACGAGGACACGCTCACGGACAGGATTTATGGCGATGAATATTCTCGGGAACGTCTAATAATTCTATTTAAGTACTTCAAGAGCAGTTCATTGAGAACTTGGAATGAAACTTAAACTTCATGCATAGTATGCACAGATTTTTGGGTAGCAGCATGACAGATGGGGATTCATGTTGAATAGTTTACTTCCTATTGAAAAAAAAGTTGATGGACTTATTGGTTAATATCCACAGAGATGCCAATATAACCCGAGTTTGGAGCTGTCATATGTTCCTTCTTGTTTGGTTTAAAAACATTCAGTTTCACTGTCTTTTGCAGGTATGACTGAAAACTACGATTTAGACTGACGACTTGTTCTCACTCCTCTTGCTCCCTTTCCAAAGTGTCATCTCTGTTCCTTGGTTTAAAGAAACTGTTTAGCCATTTTGTCATTGCATTTGTTCACATCTGTTGTAGTTCTCCAAAGTTCATGTATAAATTAATAAGTTTCCCACAAAAGGTTGGCATGGCCTAGTTAACTTTGTTTTGTCTTAGTCCAATAAATGTCAGCCTGACGCCACAAATATCCGCCTGAATATTGTTTCCCCTGTGGAGTAATAGCTTTTTAATGAAATATTGTGTTCAGTCTAGCACAATATAACCATTAATCCACGTCAACGACTACATTATTTTAGATACTATGTAAATTCCCATTTCTTTTAATTAACTTCAACACAAATGGGCAGATTTCTGTGGCAATGTATTAAATATGTTATCGACAGCCTTTTCTGATAACTGGTATATTGCAAAAATCCTCTCTTGTCAGGTTCATATCCGAAAAGGTCTCGTTGTTTCTGGGGAATAGCCAAACATTTTCCTCACTGAAGGCCATTCTAACAGAGACTCTGTGAGGTTTGATTAACAATGTCAGACAAAACACAAAACCAGCTAGAAATATTTTGGAACTGTGATGTCTAGTCTGGAATTTGTATTTAATAATATAATAATATCTGGAACATTAGAAAAAAATGTGTCACTTCATGTCCTAAAAGAAAACTGCCTAAAAGCTTTTGCTTTACCAATAATCTCTTACTTTTTCTCTCTTTCTTTAAAAGGTCATTGGCAATTTACTGCCTGAAAAGGAAATGCTGATTTCATCTTTTAGCTTCACTGACCACTCATTGTCAGTAACCTTTTCATCAGATTACGGGCCCTGCGGGTTGTTTGTGACAAGAGGACTCATTTGAATCCTCATTTGAAGCTAAGACTGCATTGCTTTCTTGACAGAAAAATGAAAAGCTACAACCAGTAATTGGTCAGGCTAGAAGTACTTGCAAACTTGGTAGCTTTGCCACAAGATCTGGCGACTTCTTATAATTGTTTTTCATTCATTCATTTTCATTTATCCGAACTACCTTGGGTCATGGGGAGCCTGTGCCTATCTCAGGCGTCATCGGGCATCGAGGCAGGATACACCCTGGACGGAGTGCCAACCCATCAGAGAGCACACACACTCTCATTCACTCACGCAATCACACACTATGGACAATTTACCAGAGATGCCTGTCTTTGGACCGCGACCCTGGAGGTGTGAGGCAAACGTGCTAACCACTAAGCCACGGTGCCCCCCTCTTATATTTCTTAATGAAATTTATTTCTTAATACAAGGATATCTAGCGACAAATGTAGTGACTTTATAAGCAGACATTAGGGATTGCCCAGTACTGGATATGGATCACCAGGTTCAATCACAGCTGCTGGTTATATGAGTCGAATGAAAACGTTCACTCGAGACTCGAAAGTCTCTGACCAATCATCAATCACCACTCTTTCTAATGACCAATCATTAATCAACATTGTTCTCAATAACCAATCACCATTGTTTCCTAATGACGCAACACTGCATCTGATAACCGATTTACAATCACACACAAATGACCATTATGATTTAAGAAATATACGAATCAGTACGCAAATATTCTCTGGCAAATTTTAGTTACTTTAGTTACATGCAAAGGTTGTCTTTAGAGAATCACAGTGAAAGGACATATCTGTCGCTCTGAATAGAATTTGCGATCATAAGACCATGTTTCATCATTTCAGACTTAATCAAGCATTCTACATTTCATACATTTGGGGATGTGTAGTGCAGAACCAATCCCAGAGATTGCATACTGTGACTAGCTCAACTCTGAAACAAACAGGAAACATATAAAAAGGCACACACATTCAACACAACAACCAAAAGGGCAGGAGGTAAAGCCTCTAAAGCCAACCCAATCTTGCAGAATTACAATGCTCTCTCCTCAGGGAGCCACTCAAACCTGGGTGATGGAAGTGAGAGGCTGACAGAAGCGGGAATTCAGGGAGGTTGGGTGCGGTACAGTGCTATTTTCCCCCAGTGATATAATAAAAATGAGTGATTTAATAACGATGGCAGCTTCTCCTGTCTCCCATCGACTGCACACACACCACAATATCCACACCATCAAGATATCAAGATAAGCCCCCACTGATATTGCGTCGACTGCTGAGTGCCTGGCCCCAGGAAACCGAACATGGATGGAGTCTTGTGTGTGCTCCAGGGTGTGTGTGTGTGTGTGTGTGTGTGTGTGCGCGCGCGTGTAGATCTTAGCAAAGCACACTCCCTCAGCATTACTTTCTTTTGCAGTGGCCATCATGCAGAGAAATAAAGGTGGTCGATGAGGAATCATGCAGGCAGAAGTTGCTACACTCTAGCCTGGCAGTATTCACCTGGTATTTTCTGTACCGAGCGTCTAAGCAGTGTGGTGTAGCTCATGCCGTGGTGTAAATTCGACCTTCCGTTTTTATGGATTTTTTTATTAAATGGTACATGAGGCAGTCAGCAGTACCCCTTTCACCAACCATGCCTACAACAAGCATTTAAAGCATGTGTTCTTTCTGTGATAGTCTGTCTAAGATTGAAGAGCTGACTTTAAATCATACTAGATTTTGGCCAAATCATCAGGAATGTGCGGAGCTCCAAGTGACCAATACATTTCAACACTGGCCCCACAACACTAACCCTAACCCGAAGTGACTAATACATTTCAACACTGGCCCCACAACCCTAACCCTAACCCGAAGTGACTAATACATTTCAACACTGGCCCCACAACCCTAACCCCAAGTGACTAATACATTTCAACACTGGCCCCACAACACTAACACTAACCCTAACCCGAAGTGACTAATACATTTCAACACTGGCTCCACAACCCTAACCCCAAGTGACTAATACATTTCAACACTGGCCCCACAACACTAACACTAACCCTAACCCTAACCCGAAGTGACTAATACATTTCAACACTGGCCCCACAACCCTAACCCTAACCCAAAGTGACTAATACATTTCAACACTGGCCCCACAACCCTAACCCTAACCCCAAGTGACTAATACATTTCAACACTGGCCCCACAACCCTAACTCCAAGTGACTAATACATTTCAACACTGGCCCCACAACCCTAACCCTAGCCCCAAGTGAATAATACATTTCAACACTGGCCCCACAAACCTAACCCTAACCCTAACCCCAAGTGACTAATACTGTACATTTCAACAGTGGCCCCACAGCTGAACCTGTAGTACCTGAAGTTATCAGTGAATTCCAGATTCAACTCGGTGGCAGTGTCGGCCTTAGATGCTCCAAGATTCATTGACATTTGCCACCAGTTTTAAGCATAAGATACAATCACTGGTTAAAAAAAAAGTAGTTATCTACGAATACATTTTACTGCATATTTACGAACAGGCTATGGTCAAGGCTTCTGCTTATCAGTCATATTGCCCCATATTGTGAAAATACACACTTCTTCCCTGCTGAGAAATCCAGCTTGGTCTGTAAGCAGGTATATAACAGAAAATTCCTGGCTATTTATTAATCACCAACCAGCAAATGGTCTCCCAGATTAACTTACTTTGTTTTGGCAATTTGTCAGATTCTCTAGCAAATGCTGAAGTTTAGCTTGCAGGCATGCATTTCGCATTAGGGACATTTCCGCTAGGCACTTTCCATCCGATCATCTACATTATCTGCTTTCTCTTGTTGGCAGGAATACACCATAGACTGGATGCCAATCCATTGCATGACCTCACACACTTGCAACCTTGTTGACGCGTAAGTTAAGTTAGTTATCTAATCCTCTGATAATAGAGGTGACCCTCTTTACAATGTTTACTTTTAAAACAAAAAAAAGAACACGTCCATAATGATTTAGAAGTGATTAGCTGAATGATGCATGATTTTGAATGTGAATTGACTTCAGGTTAAAATGTAGAAGGAGAACTCGTCAACTTAACGTGGCCCACGTATCAGGAATAGACCCTGATACTCATTCTCAAATTAAGACAGCACACTTTGCCCTTCACCTTTCTGAATGGCACGTTTTGCCAAAGATGACATCGGGATAATTTGGTAAGTATAAATACTTAACATGTATTTAAACAGAGACCATGCAGTATCTCCGCAACACAATGTTAAATCCAACCCTGTCCAGATCTGTCTTCTTTCTATTCCAATCCTCCTAAAATATTGAATTTGTTTTTGCTTCCTTCTGCCCCTACCAGTCCTAGCATTGCACAGTCCTGTGCTTTTGCCTTTTGCTTCTATCTTTTTCCCTTTTTGATTTATAACATCCTGCCCTGAAATGGGATTCAAGGCAAGACCGCTAGATTCCAACTGGCAGAGCTTCTAAAACAACAAGGTTTGGAGACAGAGAATTCTGCCACACCATATTATTAAGTATGGTAACATTTGATACAGTACAAATCCCAGACTTGTAAATAATATCTTTCTTTTGTTTTAGATATAAAGGGCAATACTGTCCTGCCTGCTGGTGACAAAGTCCCTCCCAACCTACAAGACATATTTTTTCTTTCTACACCTCTGGGGAACCTGTTCCTCTGGAATTCCATAAAATTACAATCTAAATGTCACCTCATACAGTGTGTGTGTGTGTGATGTGACAAAAGAGATCTGCAGACTGCAGAAACTGTGTTCATATTTGAAAGACGGTGAAGTTCAGGCATCTAATCATAATGGTTGCAGCATGAGGTGGGTGTGGAGTGATGACGGCTTCGACAGAGGCTGCCGATGGTGCTGCATTGCAGATGTGATGAGCGGCGGAGACGTGTGACAAACAGTACACACACGCACGCACAAATATACTCATGCACACGTAACACATACACAATGAGTTTTTACCCTAGAGAACTTTTTGTGCTGCGGTAGAATCTGAAGGAAAATTGCGATATGTCCATTCAAAACAGAACCAGGAAATAATTTTTACTCATTGACCAATGATTGAGAAAAAAAAACTTAGCCTTGTTTACAGCAACAAAAATGCCAGACTGCACAAATTAACTTACCAGAAACAACACTTTATTGTCTACAGTCTATAAATTCAAAAACAAACAAAAAAAAGGTTAATCAATAGAATGAATGTGGAAACTAATATGTGTATCATATTTGTCTGTTTAAGGATTTAGCAATTAAAATGTGCTTAGGTGGTCAACCTGAGCTTAGCTCATGTGGCTCAGCTAAAATTGGTGATCCTGGAACTGAGAGCGCACTGCTTCCTTATACTGTAGCTCAGTGAGCGGTGTTCCTCTGGTGGTGGAACGTCGGCTTGACTGTGAAGGCTCTTGGTTACTGAATAGCAAGTCAAGTCGTTCAACCCCCAACATCGCCAAGCTGCCACTGATGGGCTCTTGAGCAAGGCCCTTAACTCTCTCTTCTCCAAGGGTACTATATTATGGCTGACCCCAGCTTCCGAACATGCTTGTGTATATATAAAGTATTTCTCTGTGCTGTAATGTATATGTGACAAATGGAAATGTTTTATTTATTTATTTATTTATTTTTGTCATGTTCAACTCGTTAGTACTTGGATCAGCATGTGTGAGTTGGCTGTAAGTTCAGCTGATCTTCCTCTGCCTTAGTTGAACTGAAATTTGGCTGTGGTGCAGCACTGGTCATGAGAAATTTCTCGATGACACAATTCAGGAACTGCATTTAAATTTTATTTAGCTTTGCAACCAAAAATGACAGTGAAAATGATCTATGGAAGTTTCACTTTATAGAAGCTGATTGCATTAAAGGTGAAAATGCTGTGTAATTGCCCCAAATAGTTTTTTTAAAGCACGGATATTAAATTTTACTGTTTTATTAAAAGGAGACAAAGCTGCTAGATCATCCTTATGTTATCTCAGTCCTCAATCATTGTAGATTGCGTGGAACAACCACGGCAAGAAGTCCAACACACTCCTTTCGAACAAGACAGTTTATCAGAGACTACATCTGTGATCTTCACAGTGTGTGATTGTGTGTTGGACCTATTGATCTGTTGTGCCTGATCTAAGTCTCATGAGTTTTGTTGTCCTCAGCAGGAGGAACCTGATGCAGTTGCAGTTGATCTTATCAGGAGGATAGAATGTTTAAGTGTCTAAAAGAAACCCCCCAAAGTATACCATTTGCATCTTAAATGTTTTGTGTCGAACCGTAAGCCGTTGTGTTTCCTTATTAGAAGAGATGTCAAGTAAGAAGCTTTCTATATATTTTTTTTTCTTTTCAGAATGCAATAGACTGTAGTCTACCAAGAGATGGAAGTTCTATCTTGCTTACCATCTCTGCTAGAACACACTCAAACAGCCACTAACCTTCAAGAACACATTGTAGGAAATGAGACAGAAAATTGTTCGGTTTCAAAACACACTACTGGAGACAGAACTACAAAAGCATTTAGTCTCTGTCTTGATCTAAGAGGCTGAGAAAGGTATAAAAGAGTGCAGGGCAAAAGAGGTCCTTCACTGAGTCCTTTACTTTACAGACAAGGAAAAACAACCTGTATTTTTAATATTAATGGTTGACTTTCTTTCTTTCTTTCTTTCTTTCTTTCTTTCTTTCTTTCTTTCTTTCTTTCTTTCTTTCTTTCTTTCTTTCTTTCTGTTGTGCTGATAAAGAGAAGAGTGTCCTTTGATGGCCCTAAGAACTATACAACATAGTGGAACCTCAAAACCTGCTAATTCTCAAAGGGATTTTTTTTCGTTTGCAAAGTTTACCTTCTATTCCAGTCTTAACCTATTAAAGGATCTATTCGGAACCAAGAAACAGTAGAACCATTAATTACCCAATGAACCCTTACAAAATCTTTTTGTGTGTATTCCTTCATTCTGTCTGCCCTCCATTCCTCTTCTGTTACAGTGCTAATAAAAAATATACCATTCGTTGAAGGTTTAATGTAAAACCTTATGTAGAACCCATTTAAGAAGCTAAGAGCCCATAATTATCTGGTGGACTATCAGAGAACCCATGAATATCCCTCATTTCTAAGAGTGACTTGTTGATCCATTAAAGGGTCAATTTAGAATTATAACAGTGTGGTTTTCATACAGTATCAGAGAACATTTGTTCCTAAAAGGTAAAACCCTCAAAAGAAGGAAAGAACCATTAATTACCCAATGAACCATTAAAATCGCTCTTGCTTTTGGTCCTTTCTTTCTTCCTTCATTATTTCTTTCCTACAACAACATTCCATGAGGGAGGAAGCTTTCTTAGAAGGTAGAACCATTTTTAGAAACTATGAACCCTCTATCTGTCTGGACTAACATTACCTACGATCCCAGCCCACATCAGTGACCTCTAAAACGGTCTATATAGAACTAACCAAGTGTGGCTTTCATCTCAGATACCCCTTTTCCACCAAAAAGAACCAGGTGCTGGTTCAGAGCTAGAGCCACCAGCTTCAACCAGGTTCAAAGTTGGTCCTACTGGCGAACCTTCTAAGAAGCGGTTTGCCTTTCCACAGGCTAGAGAGGCATCACAGAGCCGAGTCTGACGTCTATGTATACGTGTCATGTTACACAACAACGTTAGCGCAGCAGTGGCAAACACAAACACATCAACAATGGCGGATGTTGCTTGATAATTGATCATATTGCATATTGTTTAAAAGTGTATTAAACATTAGTAGCCCCGCCCACAGCCCCTGGTGCAAGCGGTTCTTAAGTCTAGGCCAGCAACGTTTTGGTCCTACTTAAGAACCACTTTTCTTGGTTCAGAGACGGTGCTTTGGCAGTCGAAAAAGAAAGAACTGGTTCTAAATTAGGCTCTGGCTCCGAACCAGCACCCAAACTGTTTCGGTGGAAAAGGGGTAAGAGAGGATTCTGTCCTAAAAGGTAGAACCCTTGAAGGAAGCAAAGAATCACCATACCAAATGAACCTTTAAAAATCCCTCTCGTTTGTGTTCGTTCTTTCCTTCCCTTCCTTCCCAACAGTTTGCACCTATCAGGGAGGTACAGTATCTATCTCAAAAGGTAGAACCCCTTTAAGGAGCTAAGAACCCACTGTCTGCCTATGCTAGCCTTAACTTCTATTCCAACCCACATTGTTGCTTTCTTAATAATTCTATGTAGAACCTGGATGCGCAATTATCCAACAAACCACCTTCTTTCTTCTTGCTAATTCATGTAATTGCATGGTCTCCCTTTAAAAATTGATTTGTGACTTATCACTTCCCTTCTCGGAATTGTCTCCTAACAATGGCCTGACACTTCTTACTTGTGCACAATGCTCCGAGTTCCCTAATTAATCTGAAGCAAGGAAGATATTGCTTTTGGGACGCATTCGGTTGTCGGCTCAGGGCCACCTAAACCAAGGCTTCTGATAACGCATAAATAAATTTGGGAATGATAGAAAGAGAGAGAGAGAAAAGAGAAAGGGGTGAAATTTCCTCCCTCCCTCTCAATTTCACTCCGCTCAAAATAGGTTTTACGAGGACAGGGAGCACTTCATTTTCAATTTAGAGAAGGGAAAGGAGATAGGCAGCATTCTGATTAAGTGGAAGTGAAGACGAAAAGGTGTTGAAATTTGCTGCCAGCTTTATTACATGCAAAGTCTGTACAGTTGCAAAGGAAATGATTATTCCCTAATTGACAGCAATATATTGGTTCACTGGCCATTTTAAGCACCACACTCTTGAATTCTCAGCTCTGATTGGCCGTTTTCAGATCGTTGATGTTAAATGTTCAAATTTTTGTCATTTTTAGTATTCATTCATTCATTTTCTACCGCTTATCCGAACTTCTCGGGTCACGGGGAGCCTGTGCCTATCTCAGGCGTCATCGGGCATCGAGGCAGGATACACCCTGGACGGAGTGCCAACCCATCACAGGGCACACACACACACTCATTCACTCACACACTCACACATTACAGACAATTTTCCAGAGATGCCAATCAACCTACCATGCATGTCTTTGGACCGGGGGAGGAAACCAGAGTACCCGGAGGAAACCCCCGAGGCACGGGGAGAACATGCAAACTCCACACACACAAGGCGAATGCCCCCCATTTTTTTTTTATTATGAATGGAAATTATGGACTGAGGTTTCTGGAAGGAGTCTCCAAACCCAGCAGCTTTTCATCATGGGAAAGTCTATTTCCCGTGTGTTTCTCTGACACACTGAGATTCTCTCACATGTGGGCAAGAGTGGAAAGTTTTCTAATTAACCTTAAGACAAAGACTTAACTTTTTTGTACACGTCCAATTGTCTGCTCCTGGCTGCCTCGACCCTGACATGTGATAATGATAACGGCATGTGAAATTAGAGAGAGAGAGAGAGAGAGAGAGAGAGAGAGAGAGAGAGAGAGAGATAGAGAGAGAGTGATGAGGTACAAAGCGAACCTCGCTCCTTCAATTGCACAAAAATAGGTTTCGCAATGACGGCAGCCACTTCACTTTTGATTTCGGGAAAGGAAATAAGATAGGGCACGCTGTGATTAAGTGGAACCTAAGATGACTTGAAAGCTCGGTTCATGCCAAGGACAGCAGGAGGATGGAGACAGACTCGGCTGTTTCAAATTCAAATGATTTTGCTCATCGTTTCCTCAAAGGAAAACAGGCTGAGGAACATCAGACAGGACAGACGAGAAACATGAAAAGCTTCATTTGATGTTTCAACATAAAAGGACATGCGTCCTCTAAACGTAGGAGACTTGTAGCTTTATGTATAGTTCACGCAACTATAGTTGTGGCTACAAAAGAACGCATATAAAGCTAGGAATGGTTTCCTAAGGGTGGGGTTTGCAACCGTATTCGCTTTCCCGAGAACTAATTCAGAAGAAACTTGGCAGGATTGATGTGCCAGATCCTGACAGACTTTGGTGATTCATCCCTTCTGCTTGGAGATTTCTGCACTTCTGACTCACAGGGTTCCACGTGGATTCCCTAAAGGTCTTCGCTTCGCCAACTGTCATGCTTTATGGAGATTTTTACTTTCTAAGACGTGCTGCTGCTTAAGGATTGTTATGAGACGTTATTTGTTCTTATGTATTTATGCATTCGTACACTAACTACATTAGTTACCTTCGGTAAGGGTACAGTAGTGTTCGCGGATGGGATATGTTCTACTTCTTTTCAAGGTGTGTCCCAAATCACATACTATTGCAATATCCTATTTAATTTTAATATGCATCCTACAGTAGTACGTCTGGTGGACTCTACTAAAAACTTTTGATTTGAAATGATACTAACCTTCTTACGTTCATGCGCAAGACCCTGGCACGTAGTAAGTACGTAGTGTAAGTGTGTAATATCTAATTCTATTCACTGCCTCAGAATCCCTCACGATGGTAAGATGTAATGTTGACTGGCATTCACTAAATTCCAGGGGTTTCGTTACCACAATGTAAAGTGGGCGTGTTTCTGGAAGTCTTGGAAAAATGCCCTCTTTCAAAAAAAAATAAAAATAAAAAAAAAAAGCATACCTACGATGGATAAAGAAGGACAAAATCTATTATGCTTTATTAACTTACAGTTAATTTGTTTTCGAAAACAAATAAACAACCAAAAACTACCATTAGGGTTAAGGTTAGAGTTAGATTATCAAATAGGCCACGCCTACCCGATGACGCAATATCTGTTATGCTGTTCTGAAATCCCTGGAAATAAGTGCATCCCAATCTTGACTCTTGTTGAGTTTTACAGTACACACATTTAAGGAGTCAGAGCGTTGAACTGCTTTGCAGACGTTCTATCAGTGCTCAGTGCTCACATAAGTGAAGTGCTTTCACTCACTCTTTCTCTCCTAAATATCCCCTTGGGGATTAATAAAGTGCTCTCTGCTTTACTCTTCTCTTTCATGTGTGACTTTCTCTGAATACCTGCTTCACCGCTACATGTTCACAACTACATTTGTTGCTACCGATCTGGGAATTCAACAAGACCAATGTAAATACATTGATGGGAAAATTCTGTTGTTTTTTTCTTTGATATTTTCAAGTTTTTTCACGCTATCATTGGCGCAGATTGACGTCATCGACCATGAAATACGTCCTGACGTAATGACGGCGTCTTTTCATCCAAACGGCAACGTCCACGAAGTTTTAAGACCGATTCCGGTCCGGAAATGTGTGCATACTGTACCTAATAATCCTCATTATCATTAACACGTACTAAAACTTTCAATTACTATTCAAAGCATGTAGCATAAAAAAAAATATCTGCGTGAAATGAAAAGATTTCCATACGCTCTCTCCTCGGAGGATCCGACAGTCAAATTTATCGGCTGCTTCCTAATCCGTTTCATAACGTTCTGCTTCATATTTGATAATGTCGAGATGAAATCGGGGGCCGTAATTACATTTCCTTTTAAACTTTCATCTCAGTCATTGAACCTAAAAAAAAAAAAAAGAAGAAAAAAAAAAACGACCGACATTTCTCACTTTCTAAATTAGAAGCGCCGGGTAAAGAGACGCTACGAGTTTGCCGAGCAAATTCATACGCGATCAGAAGTCCTGAGGAGTTTGTTAAACGTCACATAGCCTGCTTTTATTCTACACACACACACACACACACACACACCATTTTTGTAATCAGTACTATGACCTTTGCTGATTAAACACTTTTATACGAACAGCATCATTATTTTTTTCTCTCTCTTTGGTTCTTTTTCACTTTCTTGCCTCAAACTGATACATTTTTCAATCTGCTCCGACTTTTCTGTTTTCTTTTTTTTAATTAATAAATGACTAATTTTTTTTTATCTGTTTATCTTTACATTTAGTGCTCCATACATTACAGCAGCTGTATTCTGTCACAATACATTTTAATTTAAAACCTCGCTTCCTGTCATGTCATGTTATGTTCTGGCTGCTGATTGGCCGGTGCTGGTGAATATCCTCACGTCTGTTTTCACTTTCATCACCTCTCCATTCTTTTTTCCCTCTCTCATCTCATCTTTCTCTTTCTGCCTCAATTATCGCCCTATCATCTATATTACATTTTCATCCTCTCTTCATTCTCCTCTACCTGTTTTACTCTTTTTCTTTTCTCTTCTCTCATCCCTCGGTCTCTCTGTCTCTCTATCCTTGTTTCTCTTTTCCCCTCAACATCCTTTCTGTTTTTTTTTGTTCCTTTTTTTAATCCTTCATTCAGCATTTCAATTCCCATCTTGCACTGCACTCCATCTCACTTTACTTCCCTCAGCCTTCTCCCCTAGCATCTCTCCTTTCCTCCACTCTCTCTCTCGCTCTTCTTCGTCTATCTATGATTTTGTCTCTTGTGGTGTCTCTTTTATTTCCCCTCACTCTCACGTCTCTCTTTTCATTATACACTCCTATCATTTTCTCCATCTTGTTCTCTCTCGTACACCCATTCTCATTTCTCTCTCTCTCTCTCTCTCTCTCTCTCTCTCTCTCTCTCTCTCTCTCTCTCTCTCTCTCTCTCTCTCTCCCCCTCGGCTTTCACTCGATCTTTCTCACTTCCCCGTCATCTTTCCTCTACCTTTCTCTAAGTCTCTGTCTCCTCCTCCTCCCTCTTGATCCCTTTCTTCTTCTCTGTGCTGTCATCCTTTATTTTTCTCCCACTCGTTTATTTTTTCCCTCTGTCGGAAAAAAATCTCCCTTGTGTTTTCGCTCATGGTTTCTTTTTCTCATGAGATGTACCTCTGTCCTGGATAAAAAAAAACTGATGTGCGGTTTTCTCTTCACTTGTTCATTGTGCACATGCCGAACTGACGTGACCTCCATAGGGAACTCGCTCTCTCTCTCTCTCTCTCTTTTGTGGCCTCCTGTCTGTCTTTGTGCAGCACCCAAAAAGACCTCATCTGACAGGATGCACTTATAGAGCTCCACGATCAGCACTAACAGTCAGTAAGCGTTATGTCAGGGCTAAAAGATGGATAATTATCAACAAAGAAGGGATGTGATAAATCAGTGACCTCTTACACCACAGAAGAACGGTACGTCTTACTATTTATCTGTTTATTTGTGCGTTAAAATGCATGTAATCATCACCGGACAAGACGGTTCCTGTGTAACAAACACAACTTCAAGCCAGAACACATCTTTCTGATGAAAAAGAAAGAGAAGAGAATGTTCACACTGGATCTATATGACAGGAATTAACCACCTTTTACAAACGTGGAGAGCTGAAAAGCATGTCAGGATACACGACGAGTCCAAGCTTGAGAAGGATGATTTACAACAAGAACCTCAGACTACACTGGGCATAAACTGGGCAGTTCAGAACGAATCGTTTTTACAAACCAAACACATAAGAAGCAGCCGGAGATTGTTTTACTCCATTCTGAAGCTCCTGATGTGAATCTGCATGACGTCTGACTGGATAACTGGATGAAAGAGCAAAGTGTAATGAAGTGACTGTGGAAGTTAACATTTCCTGACAACTCTGACTCATATCTACAGGATAGAGTCGTATAGTCAAGACCGCCCCTCATGTCCTCTAGTTTTCTCTCTTTCTTAAGTCTTTTTATACATTTTACTGATTTTCTGGCAGTTCAAGTATTATTCTCGTGATACTGTATAACATAACGTGTATACTGGACAGACATATAGACAGACAACCTTCTCCAATACTGTTTACAACATACTGACATTCTTTATGTAAAGAATATAAAGCTAAAAAAAAAAAGACAAATGTTATATTTAAAAATGAAATAAAAAAACAATAAAATTAATTAAGGTGAAACAAATAATAACAACAACAACAACAATTATTATTATTATTATTATTGTTGTTGTTATTATTATCATCATCATCTTCGTTATTATTATTATTATTATTATTATTATTATTATTATTATTATTATTATTATTAATAATGATATTAATATTATTATAATAATGATTATATAATACTATATTATATAATCATTTATTATTATTATTATTATTGTTGTTATTATCATTATTATTATTATCATCATCATAATGATGATATTAATAATAATAATGATAATAATAATAATAATAATCATTATGATGATGATGATGATAATAATAATAATAATAATAATAATAATAATAATAATAATAATAATAATAATAATAATAATAAAATATTAATTCATCCTGCCTCCCATTACAAACATGTTTATTAATTTTTGAACGTTATAAGGGTAGAAACTAATTTTGCCACATAAATTATATCATTATATAAAATAATATTATTAAATAATCACATTAAATAAATCTAAAATAAATAAGTAAATAAATAAATGTATTATTATTATTATAAATAATAATAATAATAATAATAATAATAATAATAATAATAATAATAAATTTTATTTATTTATTCCACCTCACATTGGGACCGCAGTTGTTTATTTTTTCCCAGCATCCCTCAGTGTATAAGAGTGAAATTCCCTCTGATGGATTCCAGCTGAAAGGTTAATGAAGCAATTAAAAGTCTCTTTGGGGAACTGAGAGCAACTGATCGTGACTCTGCTGGCACGCGGTTCGGCTGCAGGTACACACAGCCATGGAGCATGCTGGGAAACCTTGTCTCATGTACATGTGATCTGCATTCATTTATTCATTTATTTTATTATTTATCAGCTTGACCTTTTGAAGTATTTTATTTTGATCTTGTAGTCAGTAGTGCTATTCGGCCTGGTTATAATTGTATTATTTTATTTTACACATAAAAGAGCTTTATTGTATTTAATAATGTGTTTATAATGGCTTTATATTTACAGATGACCGATTTTCATTGAAATGAAATATATACCGACTTAAATAATACGGTAAATATAATTTTATCTTTGTACTCTGTATAAACTTAAAGGTCATTTAAAATGAATTATTTAATCATTTTTATTCATTTTTGTTTGATAGGTTTGTCAGTTTTTTGCATTTTTCACTTTTTTTTGTTTTATCCATTTAACCTATAGGTGTCACTATTCCGTCATTATTAATTCATTTCTTAAACTTAATCGACTGATTTCAATTCTATTGACATTCGTTAAAGAACTGAACAGAAATAAATGATGACCTGATGAATCAATCAATGATCTCTCTCTCTCTCTCTCTCTCTCTCTCTCTCTCTCTCTCTCTCTCTCTCTCTCTCTCTCTCTCACACACACACACACACACACACACACACACACACACACACACACACACACACACACACACACACACACACACAGAGAGATAGATGCTTTATTGTAATTGCACCACAACAGTACGACAAAATTAAATGTTTGTGCAAAAAAATAAATTACCGAACAATGAAGAATAAAAAAGAGATAAAAATGAGAACAAATGTTGAACTAACTGAGCATAAGTAAATGTGCAGATGAATACATGTATATAACAAATGTACAAACACACACACACGCACGCACGCACACACACACACACACACACACACACACACACACACACACACACACACACACACACACACACAGAGGTGTGTGACGTAAATGCAAGTGAATGGAGCTGATGATTTTCCCACTGTGAGTTATAATTAATCTCTCAGTGTGGTGCAGTCAGGCGGGGACCTGAGCTAGGAGACATCCTAAACACACACACACACACACACACACACACACACACACACACACACACACACACACACACACACACACACACACACACACACACACTCTTTCTCTCTCTCACACACAACACAAAAATTTGACCAGTTCCAGACAAGGATGACATCATCCCTCTCACTGGAGCTTTACTCTACAGCATAGTCCGAGCCAAACAGGAGAACCTCTCTCAGACACACACACAAACACAAACACACACACAAACACACACACCTTCCTATCACACATTATCACGAGAGATCTCTGTCTTTCTCTCCCTCACTTTTCGTGTTTTTTCCCGTCGCTATTCACCGCCTATTTCTCACTCTGTCACTCTGACAGCCGTCTCTGTCCATCCGTCTGTTTCTACCTGTCTGTCTCTGTCACATGCCTCTTACTCGCTCTATCCCAACAACGATGACTAAGATTATGATCCCTCAGCTTTCTTGGTGGGAACATGTTGAAGATTGCCAAAGAAAAAAATAAAGGATGAGGTTTGTATGAATTCATTAATGTGGTTTAAACCCTAATCCATTTCCTTTCAAAAATAAATAAATAAATAAATAATCTTGAATTTTTCAGTCTAAAATTTTATCAGATCATCCAAGTGCCTAGATTTTAGAAACTCAGGTGTGCGTAGATCAGTAATTTTGTCTAAGCTGATGTTCTCTATGGATTTTTCCCCCAAAATAAAACCAATAATAAATCACCTACTTTCCATTCTGCATGTCATCCTTCAGAGTTTTGTGTCGGAGGACAGGGTTTCCAGATCTGTTACTCTCTCTCTCTCTCTCTCTCTCTCTCTCTCTCTCTCTCTCATTCTCTCTCTCATTCTCTCTCTCACATGTCACAGTTCTAACCAGAGAAACTCCATCATTCTCATAATTCCCATATATTCTTTAAACACAGAGGTTTTTGTCTGTTTCTTTGTTTATAATCTTTTTCCCTTAATCCTTAAATAAAGATTAGGAAACAGACAAGTTTTCCGAAGTCAATAGTAACAGACAGAGTCGATGTAAAAGCAAAACATTTGGTAAAAGCATTATGTGGAAGTTTCTCAGATCTGGCAACCCATCATTGCAACATCACATTTGGCTCACTCTGTTCTCTCAAAACAGTTCTTTATGAGATGTGTGACGACGACTTTTTTTTTTTTTTTTTTTTTTTTAGTTGAGTTTTATTTGAGTTTTGTTGGATCATGTAAACTGGCAACTTGCTGGTGTTATGAGATGGCAGCATAAAAATGAGTCTTTTTTCCCCTCTTTCTCACTTGAATTCTTGGCTGGTGCATCGGTTTCCCTCTTTTTTACTTCTTATCAGCTCATAGTTTACCATTATAATCTCTCTCTCTCTCTCTCTCTCTCTCTCTCTCTCTCTCTCCCTACGACCGTCTCTGGCCCATCTGTCTTTCTCGCCCTCGCAGTCGGACCGTTTCTGTCTCTTCACCACAACCCACACTGATCAGATGTTCACAGGAATGCTGTGTTGTACATGGGAGAACCTCGTCCCACTTTCCTACAGTATTCTGTATTTAGTGAAACACTGAACTATTCTTTAAGCTACTGTAAGAAAAAGGAAAAAGAAAACATAGGATTTATCCCTAGAATGAGTCACTTGTTTAGTTTGCTAGTTTAGAATGAAAGACAGGAACTGGGAGACAACCGTGTGTGGTCGTATACACCGACAATCCACAATCACAGCCAAAATGCCAAAGAAAGGATTCTAGATATTGATATCAGGCTCATACAGAGATCCAGTGGTATAAATGAATGAACAGGGAAATAGTAAACAATGAGGTTTTCCTTGTTTAAAGTTCTTATTTAAAATGATGTCAGCCGTTGTGACTCGATTGACCGTTAAAAAAATCATCCAAAAACAAACAAACTGGTACTTCAAATCTGCTACTCCGTCATCCCTTGAAGGCCAAAAGATGGACTGCAAGATCAATTTGTTGACCAAACAGTACAGTATATCCTGGATAGAAAGCTACTGAGAGACAAAGATATGAGACGACACCACGAGAACCAAAGTACATGGACTCTCAAAAGCCAAAAGAACTCGATTCCTATTCACACGAAGAAGAACTGCGGGTTTATCGACGCAGACAGAAGACAAAGTCTGAAGTAGTCGCTCCAGATGGCTCACTAATTGGACTGTCAGTATATCCAAAGTTCTTTCCAAGCACTTGTTATTTACACTCAGCAATTAATGTAGATTTCTAAGTCTGATTTACGTCACATGATCTGAGCATGTGAACGGAGGCTTGAGTAGGAGCGAGAAAAGATCTCTAACATTCATGAAGCCCTTGTGGCCCCTGGCCAGTTGGATAGTATCCGATCAACGGATGATCCCCATGTATTCTGGACACCATGGTGTAACTCCTTCCAGTCTCTACTGTATAACTGCCTGATTCATCCTCATGCTTTACCCCTGTTTGAAGCTTTCACCTTCTGCTGCTGTGGATGGACCCTAAAGAATTGCACCTCTTTACTCAAAATAGCCCAATTCACACCCTTGTTTCCATGAATAACCTCGGCTGGAAACCGCTGCTCTAATCATGAGAACCTCTCTGGAATACAGAGTACACGACTGATAGCTGATGGACTCTCAGGACACCATTTGATTTATAATAAATGAGGATTTTTTTTGTATCAGCCATTGTTCTGTGATTCCCATCATTTCATAAGCATCATAAATGGATGAGTCAGTGCATCTCTCTCTGCTTTGAAAATACACTGTGTGGTCAGTCGATCAATGTGTCTAGACTGGGCACAGCTGAAACGAGCTGAAATTTGATTAAAAACACATGGATGCTTTTGATGAAGGCATCAAAAATGAGACGAGTCCAGACGGTTTCGCTGCCACTTTAAGCATGATCACTTTACACACCGTCAGCGTTCGGGATCAAGTCCAACGAAGAAAGGAGAACACTGGCTATAGATTTCACATGTCAACCTCGATCCCGCTCCTAAATCCAGGAAATTAAGTTAGACTGTTTACAGAAGTCAGTGTTCAACATGATGAAGGTAGTGAGTCTGAATTCAAAATAAAATCAGATGCATAAACGTCTGTACGCTTGCTCTACAGATAATGTTGTTTACTATACACCAGAGGGTGGAGTAAGTCACACATGTGCAAGTCACAAGTAAGTCTCAAGTCATGAATGTCAAGTCAAAGTCAAGTCGAGTCTTTTTTAATATTTGTCAAGCAAGTCTCAAGTTTGCCACTTAAGTCTGACTCAAGTCAAGTCGATTCCCCCATCTCTGAGTCATTGAACTCAAGTCCGAGTCAAGTCACATGTCATGAATGTCAAGTCAAAGTCAAGTCGAGTCTTTTTTTATTATTTGTCAAGCAAGTCTCAAATGTCAAATTTGCCACTTACAGTAAGTCTGACTCGAGTCAAGTCGATTCCCCCATCTCTGAGTCATTTAATTCAAGTCCGAGTCAAGTCTCAAGTCATGAATGTCAAGTCAAAGTCAAGTCGAGTCTTTTTTAATATTTGTCAAGCAAGTCTCAAGTCTCAAATTTGCGACTCAAGTCTGACTCGAGTCAAGTCGAGCCCCCCATCTCTGAATCATTTAACTCAAGTCCGAGTCAAGTCTCAAGTCATGAATGTCAAGTCAAAGTTAAGTCGAGTCTTTTTTTAATATTTGTCAAGCAAGTCTCAAGTCTCAAATTTGCGACTTAAGTCTGACTCGAATCGAGTCATATGACTCGAGTCCCCCCGTCTCTGCTATACACTTACTTCTGGACTAGCAACACAATTAGCGAACTTGTAACACTAGCAATACAAGTATTAGCTCACAATTTAGTTACAGAGATTTATGCTATTGGCAGCTACAGTATGAATACTTAAACTTGTCAACAAACAAAAATCCTTAACAAGCCTGGAGGCTATTTATTTTTTTAATTTATTTTAGATTTAATTAGCCGATGTTAGTCACGTCCGAATACGCTACAGGTAAAAAGCTGTCAGTCTCCATAGCTAGCAAGCTAGGACGTATAAAGTAATACTTATTTCTGTAAAATCTACCGAACCGGGATGTAGTTTTATTTTAAACATGATTTATTTCTATCTTTAAAGTAAATTATGGTATCAGACTGATCAATCTACCAACATTTCTGCTCTCTAACGTGCCCCAAGTGTTTCTTCAGCCACTAAAATTCCGTGTGTTTATAGAACACATCTCAAAAATCTCTAAAAGCCAACAGAGTCCTGACTCGTTTTTTTTATATCTGACTTGCGGCCATAAAATGATTCGTTTCTTTATACTGATTGAAAATGTCCCATAAGTCTTAATTACCCATTAATAATTAGATATATCACATTGATAGCTGGTAAAGGTAAAGTTTTACAAACCCTTCATGAATCCCAAATTACATTTATCCATCCATCCATCCATCAATCTCTCTCTCTCTCTCTCTCTCTCTCTCTCTCTCTCTCTCTCTCTCTCTCTCTCTCTTTCTCTAATCATTTAAATATCAGAATTGTGGACTACGCGTTTTGCCGTTGACAGTAACATACTTCACGAAAACCCGGTGATGGAAACGTTTTGTACGTTTGCTCAGAATAGAATCCGAGACTAAGACGTGTCAGAGTGCAGTATTTATTTAGACTGCGAGAACAGCAGCTGTAGGTGGTGCTTCATCTGCGAAGGAGCAAAAAGCCATAAATCGCTGCAGAGGAAGCAACATAAAGCTCAAATAAGCTTGCAAAGTGATGTTTCAGCTTTATTTAGCTATCAGCTAGCTGTGAAGTCGCGGCTGTAAATATGTATTTCTATTCAACACGAATTATTAAAGGAATACAGACTCAGGAAACTGTGTAGCAGCCCATAAAACACTGTAAATGTCTCAGTAATTCTCCCAGTAAGTCAAAAGAGTCTATTCTTAGTAGGACAGGAAGCCAAGCATGAAGCTGTTTCTTCCATCTGACTGCACGCTAACCCTCTGCAGTTTGACATTCTCATGGTATGATAACCTTGTCAAAATACATCACATGAGTTTCCCAAGTCATCGGTTTAAAAACACACAAGCATTCTGAGCATTGTATTTTTGTAAAGGGAAGCGAATAATGTTGGGATTTTCTGCCATCGGTGAAACGGTTGAGGAAAATGTTTTGGCATTCACATCATGTACAGTAGGGATGTAAAATACTCCTACACAGGCAACTTGCTCCATTTTCAGGGAGGAACTATTATATCACAGCCACTTTCAATCGTGATTGGTCAGAAGGTGTTGACTGGTTTTCCTCAACAGAAGCTTTGAGAGTCGTAGCGGCTACGTGGTTTATATCAACACGCTTATTCTAACCAGGGAAAAGTTACAGTAAAAACACTTTCGCTGGGAATATGATAGACACGTAATATAAAAATTCTTATAGAAAATTTGGTATTTAACAAAGAAAATGCGTTAATATGCTGATGACTTCTGTGAGGAAACATTTAAGATTTACGTCTTAAACTGTTTTTAACAGCAAGTTTTTAACCAAAGGATAGTCTTGAGTTTTGAAAGTCAGATTCTTTTGCTCTTGACTTATTATCTTATTAACTTTGAAATAGAAAAAAAAGAGATAACCAGGAGCAAACCATTGCATTATATACTGTATACACCAATAAGTCCAGGTAAGATTAAACTACTTAAGATCACTAACACAGTCAGTTAAGATGGAATTTACATTGTGCTGCTAATTAAACCAAATAATCACAAGGTCTTGTTAAATTTATATAAAGTTACATCATGTAATGCAATGTGACGCATGAATTCTGAAACCTTTGGTATGAACTGTCTGAGAATGCAACGGTAACCACCGGATCTTACATCAGCTACGAACCCTCGACAATGCACTTCACTGCGATGAACCGCCATCTATTTTTAAGACAGAGCAAGCGTGTGCTTCGACAACGTTTTTAACCAGATTCCACTTTTGAACTGTCTGTCTTCGTAGGTGAGCAGCCTTGTGTACTCGGAGCTTCATTCCGCCGTGCCAGCGCATAAATGTACCACATCCGAGTCGAGGCTCCGAGAAAAACTTTGCCCTAGTTAGGATTACTGTTCCTAAGGTGTTAAAGGGGGGCGTATGAAGAAATCTTATCAGAAACCTTAATGTAGATTATGGATATATAACAAGCAAACCAGAGGTGATGGAGAAATTATAAGAAGAAGCCTCGAGCAGAACTTAAAAGAGAACCCATGCTCTTTAGCGGAAAAGTGGCATGTGGAAAAGATGGTCAGAATGAGTATATAATACATTTAAATTATGGGATGTGCATTCATTAAGGACAGTCATTATGGACACTTTTCTGGCACTATTCAAACACAAGATGATATTTTTTGACAACCTGTGAGAACTTGTGAGGGCTAGCGATGATATCAGTTTGTCAGAGTATACAATTTCCTTCTGTCAATAAACTCATGTATTTGCCTTCAGTAAGTATTAGGCTTGTGGTGGAGCCAAAGCCTATCCAAGGATCGCTGGGTGCAAGGTGAGAATACACCCTGGATTAGACACCATGGCTCAACCTGTATGCACACTTCTGGAGAGGTTGAAAGAGGTATAGGGATCAGTTTCTGCTCTTTGTTTTTTGTTCTCGATGTAAAGAACGATGACTTGATTAGAAGACTTTTGGTAGAGATTTTTGGATGGTTTGCACTACAACCCAAGCTTATGTGTGATTTAGAAAGGTAAAAGAGCAACTCGAAGTGTTTGATTAGGTTGGCTTTATGATTGCATAGACTTCCCGCACCTTCCATACAAAATACTAGGCCGTAATCACAAGGGAAAGTGGTGCAGAGCAGAATCCACACTGTGACCTTTACAATCAGCCCTGATTTTATCTCCCTATAAACCATGATGTTTCATGTCAAAATTAGCTAAAAGTTTAGTAGAAGCTCCTAAAGTCAGAAGTGACAGATTGAGGTCGGTGTGAAAGGCAGACGATGGGGGTCATATAGTCTGGGTTATGAAAGGTTTCTCATGGACTAGGGAAAGAAAGTCAACATGATTCCAACACATTAAATTAATTACATCAATATAATTTGCCCTTTATTGGTTTAATGTACAAACTTTAAATATGTTTACATTCTGTCTAATGCAAATGTGGTTCTGATTAACATACAGTGAGTTAACCTTGAGCAAACAATACGGTTTATAATACAGCCTCGACTGTATATTTAGCAATTATAGCCATGGAATTGGAATTGTTTTGGGATTCTGCATTAAGGGTTGTACAGGTTTTCCATACGGTTTGTAAAGCACTATTCAGATGGGACTAGTTTTACGTGGGGACGTTGGGGTTAAGGAAATTATTACCAGAGCTTCTCTGTGATTTTAGTCCCCTCCGAATGTGCCATCTCTGTACTCATTACGGACAATGTCAGTAAAGATTACGGTGACTTTTACCTTCTGTAAAAAGGCCCGGAAAAATGACCTCAGGTAATACTGATCCCGTCCGAAAAGACACGCTGTAAATATGTACGGTACAATTCCGTCATTTTCTGTTTAAAAGTAGTTTTTGGCACGTTTTGCAAGCATGGAGGCGCTTGAAACAGGAAGCAACGGCATACGCACATGACGACAAGGAGGTTACTGTCGTGAGTAAAGCGAGTTACCCGTGTGAATTGGCCAATTAATATTACAGACGTCCTGAAGTAAAATTGCATTACTCCACGTCCCCACGTAAAACTAGTCCCGTCCGAATAGGGCTTAAGGCTAGCAATGCAGTGCTACTGTACTGGGCTGATTTTGGCCGTTTTGTTGAACAAATTTTCCCCAGATAGTGTAGTGCAAGCCCGTAGGCAGCCCCGCCCCCATCCCCAACCCCTTCCTCCCCCCCTTCACTGCCAAAGGTCCAGAATTTAAGTCTGTTTTTTTTCATGTGATTATTGTCATCATTGTTTTAATCAATGCTGCGCAGTAAATAATTTAGCTGCATCAAAAAGCGTGCTCGTTAAGATACCAGCAGACAAGCTAATCCAGCACAAATTAGTGCATAAAAGGTCACCAAAATGAAGTATTTGAACCTCATAATTAATTAAATACAAAAGGAGGAGGAAAAACTGCAAAAAAGCCCTCCCCCGAGTTGTTCGGTGAAAATCCTTAACCGAACAACTCCTGTCATTGTTACATCAATGCTCTGCCAGAAGCTGTACTTCTACAGTACACCAGTTTGACACAGAATAAGTTTAGCTGAGACCAGAGATCCAGAGATACACGGATATCCTGCTAAAATATCATACATGAAAATAAATAAAAGGGCAAACCATTTTCTAAATCCTCTGCTTTGAATATTCAGCTGTTTTTCTTGAGCTCCCACTGACAGATTTGTGTAAATCGAGACATTTCCTTTAAAGTTAAAACCTCAGAGAGCCAGCATTCATCCATACCCAATGTGCAATATGAAGGGAAAAGGGAGGATAAAAAGTAGACCTTTTTTTGTACTTACAAAGAGCTTCACATCATTCAGGTCAGAATGTGAAGATCAGACAGAGGTGTGGAAATGACATTTGCTACATGTGTAACGATCGACTCAGTGTAAAAGCGAACGAAAATTAAAAATTTTAAAAGTTCCACTGAACTATTTCAAGTTTAGAAAATAAAAGCAGAGAGAGGAAGAAGTCGTGTTGCTCGGTATCCCGAGGACACGACCCAGTCGAACTGCGACGGACTAGCCGAATCACATCTTTCATATATTACACCGCTGATAAGATCTCATGATATAATACATTCCTCAAAAATAATAATACCCTTCATTGTTGATATTACTGTATATGTTGTACCTCATATCTAATATAACCACCAGTTTTTTTATTTTTCTGTCCGTTTTCTGTATTCTGTGATCCGGCATGAAAAATATTAGCCTTCTGTGAGTCCACGCAATCTCAGACATCTTGTACACAAACACATAAAAATGTCCTTAATTAAACATAAAAAAAAAATGTTTAGTCTGGCAGAAATCTGAATGTTTCATAAACGTCTGGTGGAGGTTTCTTTTTCTACATAAAACAGCCCTCTTCACGGCTTGTTTTGATGAAGGACTCAAAACTATCAAAGGAACCAACAGCTTTCTTCAAAATAACTTTCCAAACAGATTGGGATTTATTTGTTGTCAACGATGAGACTTTTTAGCCCGCTGAGTTTGCATACACATAGATTTCTTTCATTCCGGCTCTTGCCGTGTCTCTGTGAGCGTGATGTGATACGCCTTCGTCACATTTGACTACTCCGTATACTTGTAAAGACTTCAATAAGCCCAATTAGTCTTTTAAAAAAAAAACACACACACACACACATGACTACATGGTGGTTGAGAGATTTTCATACGCGGTATGTTGGTATTCCGACAGCCAACAGATCGACATAGCGAGAGTCGTCTTCCCATCACAAGATAAAAAAAACAACTGATATCAATGACTCTCTATTTTGCATAGAAATCAGACATGAATATTTCATGAGGTGCTTGTGACTGGCATGTCAAGTCGTGCTTTAAGTAAATGGCGACGGCGAGACAAGTGTCGATTCCAGACATGATGCGACTTCAGGAATTTTGCTACATGTACGCAGCAGTAGTCACGTTTCGGAATTCGTAAGTCCTTATAAAATAAAGTAATACACTTTTTTTTTTAATTGCACCTGATGGTAACAATCTGTAGATGTTTCATAAAAGACAGAATAAAACCAGCCTTTTTACCGAGACTTATTTGCAGGGGATGTATGATTTATTAGTTGAGATTTTAAGTGAGAGATCTAACATTTAGACATGACTGTGCATTTGGAAAGAAACTCAGCTCTGAGCGCTTTGAATGTTGCGATCAAATGTGCCACAAATGTGCGAAAAATATCTGGCTTGAAACCGCAATCCTCCCGGATTGTCAGGAATCTCTCCGTCTCGTTCTGCAAATTTAATACCTGCCCTTTGGTGGTATTCATTTCTACACAGAATTGCCGGTCATGCAGCAGTAAAGCTCAATGCAGGTGTTAAATGAATTCAACTAGCATACACACCAACCTGTATTTTGCACATTTAAGCAGAAACACCCCTAATTGCATATTCATTGTGGCACAAATGGGAAATAGGTGCAAGCTAGTATTCTTTTGGTAGGTGTTGCCAAGTTAGTTCAATTTTACACACGTTTAAATATAAAAAATAAAAAGCTACAGCTTTATTATGGATTATTTTTCCCCTCGGCTGAGCGGATTCGATCTCAGAACTGCAAACGCTGACCTTTTTCTGAAAGAAACACGAGGATAGTGATGATAAAATGTAGATGGACTGACAGACATACAGGTAAATCTTAATAAATAGTACTTAATAGGACCTGTGGAAATGTTGCTGAAATGAAAAAAAAAATACATTAGATAAATGAAAATGACTGATATTTTAAGGGCCACATTTAATCCAGAATGGTTAAGAAACCTCTGCTCAACAACATCTTACCGGCCAGCTCGACACGATTAGTACTTTTTCAGCAGATAACAGTTAATGAGGCAAAAACCACTGCGGTGCTCTGATTAATTTAGCCTGTGAGTGAAAGATGAGTTAATTATGGTCCAATCTGCAGCTGTGTTAGTTTTTCTGAGTCAAAGTCTTCTCCACGAGCCTCTCGCACGTACATCCAGCTGAGCTCGCCCGCATCCACGTTCACACTTAATTACCTATTATCATGCAAAGACAGCCAGGCCCTTTGTGCAAGCCTAGTAAACATAAAAAACACTTCAACCTGAATTGTGACATTAAAGAACAAATGACGGCATGTGAAATTAGCCGGGTTGGGGCAGAAGACAGAGGAAAGGAGCAGGAAATTTGAATATGCAAATAAAACTGACAAAAAAAATTAAAAAATAAACAGAAAATTACAAATAAAAATCTGGAACCTTTCATATGATATTTCAAATGGGAAATGTGTCTTTATTTCTATGACGCCAATGACAACACCTGGAAAACACTTCTTCTCAACGATCGTTAGCATTCGCTTTACAGAAAGGTTCACAGCACCTATCGTGCCAAGAGCATCAGGATCAGAGAAACGTCTGAGCGATCGTTCACTTTAGAATTTGTTCCGTGTCACATTATGAAATAAAGGTGAAATAAAGTCCCCTTTACATAAGATCATAAATGAAGATGAAAAACTCTTAGCTGTTGATAAAGAAAGTGAATCACTTTCTGACCAACCAATCAAAATCAAGAGATCAGCAGCACTGACGACATGATGACGTGACGTGACGTACGGCTAAGTACGGTGACCCATACTCAGAATTCGTTCTCTGCATTTGACCCATCCAAAGTGCACACACACACAGCAGTGAACACACACACAGCAGTGAACACACACACACCGTGAACACAGCCATTTATGCTGCGGCACCCGGGGAGCAGTTTGGGGGGTTCGGTGCCTTGCTCAAGGGCAGCTCAATCGTGGTATTGCCGGCCTGAGACTCGAACCCACAACCTTCGGGTTAGGTGTCAAACTCTCTAACCATTAGGCCACAACTTCCCCCTTCCACTGTGGTGAGAAACAAATGATTAGATTTATTGATTTATTTAACATCTGCTTCATGTTTTGCTGTTTTTTGTTTTTTTTTTAATTATTTTTATATTTCATTTTATTTTATACATCAGCAATACATCCTTCAATGTGCAGCTCCCTATTAACTTTAATTTGTGAATAGAATCTCAGAATTCTCTTTTCCCCTTATTTTGCTAATATTAGTAGGAACAGATATTATTATTATTATTATTATTATTATTATTATTATTATTATTATTATTATTATTATTATTATGACTATATTTTGAGCTGAGATTTCATTACACCAAACAATAAAAGAAAGTCTTAGTTTCTGTCTTTCTAGCATACACACAAAACTAATAATTATGTTGGCTTTGTAGAAGCCAACATTCTGTTTTCCTATTTAAGCTTAGACAAAAAATTATAAAATTTAATGTGGCCTAGGGCTTTCGAGCCACATGCACCAAATCCGGATACCGGTACTTCTGGTACCGGGTCTCAAAGTGGCTTTTTTCCCCCAGATAGACTCCCGTTATAAACTTTGGAGGTTTATAACTCGGCAAGCTTTCGAACTCTCTACACCAAACTCGGCCAGCTCCTTTAGGGTGATACTCTGAACAAAGGTTTACACTGGTGTACCGACTGGCCTTTCGGTTGTCCCACAGCCCCGCCCCTAATATATGCAAAATCAAAAAACTTTTTACAACATGGACATGTGATGTATCAAAACACTCACCCCAATCAGGGGAACTTCCTCAGGAGTAATCGGATGACGTTACATGCTCGTCTCCACTTGCCTCCAAATGTTTGGCACTCTATATTTCTGTCCATTTGCCTCCAAAGGTAACACTGACCCTTATGTCCACTCGCCTCCAAAAAGCACCGGCCTTTGCGAATACTTGCCTCGTCAAAGCCAACATCAAAGTTTGTTGAGACAAACTTTACAAATCTAGTTAAAGTATAAAAAGTAAATCAATCCCCCAGAAAGTTGTGTGTATCCCAGGATTTTAAGCTTGTGTTAAAAAATAAAACTGCATTTCTGACAACTCCGATGTGAGTATTCATAGAAGGATCCCGATAGTAAAAAAATCTTAATCTTGATTAATCTCTACTGTAACTCCAATGTATGAAATAAGATGAAGTTGTATACAGTAAGTGAAGAAAGGAGTAGATAAGAAAGTGATTAAATGCTGCAGATGGAAGAGGAAAAAGAGTGAGAGTTAAGAGCAGATGGTTACTTGTTTAATTACAGAGGGATCTGAAAGGCCCACCTGGATTAGCTATTAGAGTCAGTGCTCAGAAACTCCGGCACCGGCAGTCCGACTTCCTTATATGATGCAAAATCAAACACTCTGCTGACTAAAGGAGTGGTTCCTCCAAGGACACCAAGTCTGAAGAGATTACATTAACCAAAATAAATAAAAAAATGTCATGTTATTACACAGACAGACATGTAGAGGTCTATCTATATGCCATGGCCTGGAGGGATGTTGTAATTGGAACACATGAACACAAAAACTTTGATTTAAGAAAAATGCGGTCCACTCAGTCCTCCAAGACCTTAACTACAAAAGGAAATCCTCAAATTGGATTTTCTATTTTGGCTGGATTAATCCCATTGCTTGGGTTTGATTGTTATGTATTTACTTATTTATGGTGGATGTAGACATAAAAAAAAAAAAAAGTAAGGTCTATTTGGGTTAGACTGGGAAGGAAGGAACACCCTACAACTCAATGTGACCAAGAAGATGGTGGTGGATTTTAGAAGAACCCAGTCCCTTGTCTGTATCCTTGGGAAAGACGTGGAAGTGGTAGAATCCGGAAGGTACATTTGAGTGCACTTACAGTAGATGACAAACTGGACTGAGGACCGAAGCAGTCTACAAGAAGGAACAAGGCAGATTCTACATTTCAGAGGAAGCTCAGGTCCTCCACTGATGGTTGTGGCCAGCACCATTTTATATGAAGCAGGAGATGCCAACAGACTAAAACACTGATAAGGAAAGCCGGACAGGACATTGGGAACAATCTGATCTCTGGAGGACAGGATGCTGGCTCATCGTGAACGATGTCTCTCACCTCATCCATGAGCATGTTCAGTTCAGCTCCACACTGTTCGCTCCACTTTCATGGAACTTAAAGTAATCTAAGAGTACAATTAATCCTATTAGGGCAAGTTCGGCTTTTGGTTCCGGTGCAATTTTAATATCTTCTAGTGTTTATTTACTCATTGGTTGGGAATCTCTGCAGCTCTACAGCTCGGTCCTTTTGCCCTGCTTTGCAACTCGACTATATACAAAACTATGCTGCAACAAAACACTTTGAATGTTTGAAAAATTCATATAAAGTTAGCGAAAGCCTGGTTCACAAATGTTGACTTAGCTTAGCTTTTGCAAGTTACTTTATATTAAAGAATCATCTATCCATCCATACCTTTTCTGTTCCGCATCACCTACACAGGGGAGCGTGGAGTCTAAAACAGGGGTCTTGAGGCACAAGGTAGGGGGCACCCTGAATGGTTTGCTAACTCATCTGAGACAATTTATTGATGTATGTCAGCCTTCAATGTATGTTTTTGGTCTAGGGGAGGAACCCAGACAAAAGCAGCAAAGAACAAGGAACCATTCTGTGAAACATTATTTCTTTTTCTCCAGTTTGGAGATATCTATAATTGAACCTGCAGTGTTTCCTCCTCCAGGATGTCTCTGTTTTTCTTGGCTGCATGAATCATCAGCCTTCTTGCATCTATTCTTACCACAAATTTTAATTCAAGGAGCTTTTTTGTCAAAGATTAGGATTAGGATAGATTAGGACACATGACAAAATGCGCTCGAATGCAGAAACACTGCAGGGGTTTAGTCCTTTGCATTAACATAATTTAAGCAAGCATCAGCTAATTATCAAACGCTGCATGAGAGCAGTCAGCAGGGAATTTGCCAAGAAGGGTCTGACAGCACTTGACCTGAATCCTGTAATCGATACGTAGCCAGAACCTCACTACAGCTACGATATGAACCTGAACGTACAGAAAGACAGCTCAGCTTAAAGATTCCCAAATGCAGTGTATCTAATTTGTCCTCCTTTATCAAGTGCTCTCGCATATAGCTGGCTGTCAAAGAACAGAAGCCAGATTCACCATTACACTTCATAAATGTCACTGTTTTCCCATTACACAAAGCAAGCACCTACTCGACAAGTGAAACCAGCACAACACTTTAAAGTGAACAGCTCTCAGAAATAAGAAGAAGCAGAAATTACCATGGTCCATTTCATCTGGATCTCTCCTTCCCTCACCACTTTATTCCTCCCGTCTCACTGTCGCTGTGGAAACCTGGACCATCAGCCACTCTGGGAGCTGTTTCCACTTTGCTAATCTAGTTAATATGTTTACAAAATGGTGAATCGAGATCTTCAGGGTACGATGGAGAGAGATCCAAATATAGGTGAAACAATATAGGTGAGTCTATCAAGTCTATGGATTCATCAATCTGCAGTAATCACTCTATCCTGGTCTGGGTTATGGTAGAACCTGGTGCATAGCATAAGAAAACAGTCCGCTACAGGACACACATTTACACACCCATTCACACCTAGGGTTAGGCAGTTTAGGACAGTCAATCCACCTCCTACAGTACCACGTGTTTTTGGAGGTAAGTGGAAACCTGTCGACCTCTAAAATAGGAAGGAAATACTGTATACTGACTTATTACTACATCAGATTGTATCTTCATGTGACCACAGGGGAAGCTACGTGGTTATTATTGTCCTAAATATATAAATATATATGTTTCTCTTAAAGCTAGGTGTCTAAACTTTAGAGGGTAGAAAAGCCTTAGTATTAATTCAGACATGTCCCAGGTATGCAACTAGCCAGAGGTAAGTGGAGGCATATCCAATTTGAATAGTCATAGTCTTTGCTCGTTTCTGGATTATTCTTGGAACTGGTACATCAAGCATTTTTTATTCGTTCTAAAGATTATTGGATAGTCTTGAAAACAAGCAGTGGGTATATTTAAAGAAAAATATAAGGAACATACGGGGTGGGGGGAATGGTGGCTTAGTGGTTAGCACGTTCGCCTCACACCTCCAGGGTTGGGGGTGCGATTCCCGCCTCCGCCTTGTGTGTGTGGAGTTTGCGTGTTCTCCCCGTGCCTCGGGGGTTTCCTCCGGGTACCCCGGTTTCCTCCCCCGGTCCAAAGACATGCATGGTAGGTTGATTGGCAGCTCTGGAAAATTATCCGTAGTGTGTGAGTGTGTGAGTGAATGAGAGTGTGTGTGCCATGTGATGGGTTGGCACGTCCGTCCAGGGTGTATCCTGCCTCGATGCCCGAGAAGTCCGGATAAAGTGGTAGAAAATGAATGAATGAATGAATGAATGAATGAGGAACATTTAAGGAGCAGTTAAATAACCTTTAACTCGTTATTTTTTAAAAATAAAGTAAAAGCACCCTTAAGTATGCAAAGATGCCTCATGGAATGTTTTTGTAATACCTATAAATTGCATGATTATTATACTTCTACCTTTCCCCTCTAAGACTTACTGCTAATGAGCGAAAGGTGGGGAGATTAAATCCCAGGACTGCTGTAGAACCACTGTTGGTCCCTTAACGACTGAACAAACTCGACTGTGTGGTTTGGAGCTAAAATGGAGGATTTGTCCTTGAGGAACAAGCCCTTTTAAAAGCAGTGCTGGTAAGATCATGCATTATTGAGAAGCCATTGCTGGGGGCGAGAGAGCTGACCGGCAGGAGTCAGAGATGGGAGCAACTACAAAAGAAAACAACACATACAGTACACATACACACACACACACATCTGGAAGGCTAAGCTTTTCACACAAAGATGGAGGTTTCGGTATTCACCGGGAGAATTGAGGCTGTGCATGCAAGGATATAGTTCATGTAAATGTGATGACACTTTAGTTTGCTATTCTGTCGAAATATTGCATTATCTCAGCACATCGGATTGTACACCATCTTGCCTTACTGAGGTAGTATAGAGTAGGAGGACTGAATATCTTAGCCTTAAAAACGGCAGCATCAAAACAACACAATCACAGGAACAATTTGCAAATGAAATGAATGCTGTTGTTTCTGTCTGCTCTCCATACGATCCTTCACATCTTCCATTCTACGCATGTATACTAATCGCTTAGCATGAGCCAGGAAAATTGTTCACATATTTAAGCAGTAGATGTGTGGCCTCTGGTGTAACTCATACCCATGCACCTCAGCAGATATTCATGGATATCCATAAGGACTGTATTCATTTCTCTGTCATTCATTTGCACGTCTCTGGGCCACATCCGTCACTTCATTTAGCTGGCAGAATTGCCCGAAGTAAGAGCCATCATGTCCTATTTCACGCTAGATAGAAGAGGGAAGGGGGGGGTTCAGCAGCATTTCCGTAAGTAGAACACAGAAAATGACACGAAGAGAGACGTTAAAGCAAACAAGCTGCCAGAAGCACTTGTTTTTTTTCCTTCTCTGGTCAATCGCCTAATAAAGAAGCAAACATCTTCCTAGTTCTTCCAAGTCACTCCATTTTCAGATAAATACAGAGCTTACACACAATGTTCCTTCGAGCATGAACTGATACCTTCCTACCACATCATGTTTTAATCAGTCAAAGCCAGAACTGGTACTTCACCAGAAGGAGTAATCGACAAAAACAAAGAGGGCCGGTCCAGTCCTAAAAAAAAGGGATTTAGAGGCTTATTAAAGCAGGAACATTCTTTTACTGCAGTCCCTGTGGATTTCTACAGAAGCAAAGGGATGGACCCGGTGATATGGATGTGTGCAGCTTTTTTTTTTTTTTTTTAAACACTGTATTTAATCCAGCATTCACCAGACATGACAGAACTTATAGGGGATGGATGCTAAGCCCGGAATATTTCATTTCATGCCCACAACCTTGATCACGATCCTGGCCAAGAAACTGTTGATTGTTGGTTTATGGTGTCCAAATGTGGCATGGGCAATGAGATGATGGCCTTTAGTGCCCCTTTTCCACCGAGGCAGTTTGAGTGCTGGTTCGGAGCCTAACTTAGAACCAGTTCTTTCTTTTTCGACAGCCAAAGCACCGTCTCTGAACCAGGAAAAGTGGTTCTTAAGTAGCACCAAAACGTTGCTGGTCTACCGCAATATGATCGGTTATCAGCACACATGATATTAGGTAGCTACATGCTAAGGCTAACTTTTTTCTGTGTTAATGATAAAATAACGTTATGTACTGTCTCGATTACAACCTCCGTTTATACAGATTACACGAAGCTGCACGTACACGTTGGATTCGCCACGTTTGGATGCCAATGTAGGTTCACGAAGCCATGAGCATTAACAGTAAAGCAACACCGCTGCTGCGCTAACGTTGCTGCGCTGGGAAACGTGAGACGTACAGTATACAGTGATGTCAGACTCGGCTCTGTGACGGCTCTCTAGCCGGTGGAAAGGCAAACCGGTTCTTAGAAGGTTCGCCTTTGAACCAGCACTAGCGCTAGCTCTGAACCAGCACCCGTTCTTTCCGGTGGGAAAGGGGCATAGAAGAACTCAAAGATGTGGGTCTTTGGAGCTTCCTTTTTAAAAGGGTCAAACTTCAATTGCCAGTTTAGTCCTTTATTCCTTTTTTTTGCTTGAGGTGGCAATAGAGTGAGGTCTGTCTGCATATTCCAGCTCTAGACTTTCCCAAGATAACTGAGATAATCAGTCCAGCAAGTCCTCTGTCTGCATCCCAAGTTCCCTGTTCAGCGGGATGTACTTGATGAAGTCATGAGCTGTGGATAATGACTGAAAAAAAAAATTGGTTCAGAATGAGACTCCTCTGCAGGGTTACGTCCAATTAAGCTGGTTTGTGCACTTTATAAGGATACTCTGCCTAGCTTCTGCTACAACTGATCATCAAAAATGTGCATACTGTACTAAGGGTGGTTCTGTAGGAAAAATATTGATTCTTAACCACATACAGTATAATATTTGTGATATTTTGCAATGGCTTACAAAGCTCTGAGCTTCTAGACCGGCATTCACTAAATTCCAGGGGGCATAAAGTGGGCGTGTTTCTGGAGGTCTTGGAAAAACACCCTCTTTTTTAAAAAAATGAGCATACCTACAATGGATAAAGAAGGACAAAACAGTCATACAGGTAGATTTTATATTTTATATGTATTATGCTTTATTATCTTACAGTTAAGGTATTTTTGAAAACAAATAAACAGCCAAAAACTATGATTAGGGTTAGATTATCAAATAGGCCACGCCTACCCGATGACGCAATATCTGTTACGCTGTTCTGAAATCCCTGGAAATAAGTGCATCCCGTTCTAGATGAGCTATTTTTTTCTTACATTGTGCCACTTATTTCTTTCAAAAACAATAACCATCAATACAAATGCAGATGTCATTCATATCGTGCCTGTTGCTGTTGACGTGTCTTGCTAGTGACAAGTAGAAATTCTTCATTCTGGTGGTGTAGAGAGAGAGAGATATAGAGTTGGGCACTTTTGCTAGGTGATAAATTGAGATTTCGGATGTGAGAGACAGGATGGAAACGTGTAAACTGGATATATGGATTATTTGGGCAAATCCGACAATCGGGGACTCTACCATCACCAACAAAGTAAACAGGCCAAGATTAGAAAACAGAATTACTCGATACTAGGCAACACGGTGATACATGGTAAGACTACGTAATGAGCCATGACCCACGGTTTATAAAAAGCCAAACTAATTAAGAACTAAAACCAGAACAGATGAACACGACCGAGCAACAAACCGATGAAAGGACAGAGACAAATGCAAGATTTGTTGACATGGGAACTGCGACACAAATGGATAGAAATGTCTTAGCAGCAGAGGTGACTGCACCTCATACACCATCAGTGCCAGTAAAACAAGTCACATTTACAGTAAGCACACCAAACACAGCTGTAAAGCCTACAGGTCTCTTGGTGCGTGACTCGTGGTGAGGAGGTTTAAAGCTCTGTTTGCTGAAGAAGTGGGCAAAGGCTCTTAACCAAACCCTCTCACTGAGTCACCTGTGAAGATGCAACCTCTACTTCAGTGAGCACCAATCCACTGAAATCCACACTCCTCTTACTGTAACCCACTCACAAATCCTTGCAACCCACCAGCCTGCACGCTTCTTTTCCACTAGCCGTCCTTTCTAGTCTGAAATAAAAGCTCCCCCAGGGAATTAAATGACTATTTGTATCCGTAATAAAGCTCTCCTCAGACAGCTAGCACATCACCACACACAAAACCCACCAATCCGAATAAATAACACGAACAATTAAACGCACTATGACTTTATAAACGTGATCGGTTATCTCTACGGTCTACTTCTGTGTACGACCTGCTTTTACACACGCAGAAATCAAAGAGATTAAAAAATGATGTTAAAAATATTTGGGATGTATCGTTCAACATTACGTTACATTACATTTACGGCATTTAGCAGACACCCTTATGCAGAGTGACTTACAACTGAGCAACTGAGGGTTAAGGGCCTTGCTCAGGGGCCCAGCAGTGGCAGCTTGGTGGACCTGGGGTTCAAACCCATCACCTTTCGTTCAGTAGCCCAACACCTTAACCACTGAGCTACCACATACGTTACCACATACGACGTGCCATGGTGCTGTAGGAAACTAATCGACGTTTTAATTAATACCTGCCGTGAACGTTTATCGTTTGATGATTTCTTATTACACAAATGCAGACAGGAATAAAAGTCAACTTCGTGTTTATAATTTATCATCATCGTCTCTTTAACCACACCACACGCTTTTGCTTAAACCCACTCTGGTGCTGAGGCGGCGAACAGCAGCTGCTTCTCTGTGATATTTTCTAGGTCACGCAAGGCAAGGCAAGGCAAAGCAAGGCAAGGCAAATCTGCGGGGGCAATTCATGTTTCCGTCAGCATTACGCGTTCGCTCGTTAGGATCATTTTAAAACCCTTTGAGAGTTTTTCACAAATCCATACATGGAAAGCATTACCTATTAGCCAATCCTCTACGCCTTTGCTTTTGTGTTGTAGTTAGTGCAGCATTCACAGTATTTACAGTATAATACGTCTAGTCTGATTCGAACCTACTGGGTTTTGCGAAGTGACTGTGAATGTCCGTGTCTGTAAGCGACACCGAACATGCACCCGGACTAGTGCTCAGAATCATTATCTATTTCCCTTTCACTTCCAGGTTTATCTGAGACTCCCTGTGTAGGAACTGAGGCCTTTAAGTCTCTGATTTGCATTTCATTATAAGGCAGAAAACAGACCAAAATGAATCTCTTTATATCATTAGATGCTTTAAATGTGTGACTTACGTACGATGGTATAACATAACCCATATAAGTTTGATCATTTCTGTCATTTTTATGTACATCTTGTATTCAGTTATTACCAAACTATATTCCTTTATGAATAACTGTGTAAATTATATATGTATAATGTCATTATAATTGATATATAATGTATACTATGAGGACCGCAAACATTTTCTACTTGAGTTAGACTACTATATACAGTACAGACCAAAAGTTTGGACCCACAACATTTTCAACAGGACAATGACCCCAAACACACCTCCAGGCTGTGTAAGGGCTATCTGACCATGAAGGAGAGTGATGTGGTGCTGCGCCAGATGACCTGGCCTCCACAGTCACCGGACCTGAACCCTGATCGAGACGGTTTGGGGTGAGCTGGACCACAGAGTGAAGGCTAAAGGGCCAACAAGTGCTAAGCATCTCTGGGAACTCCTTCAAGACTGTTGGAAGACCATTTCAGGTGACGACCTCTTGAAGCTCATCGAGAGAATGCCAAGAGTGTGCAAAGCAGTAATCGAAGCAAAAGGTGGCTACTTTGAAGAACCTAGATATGACATATTTTCAGTCGTTTCACACTTTTTTCTTATGTACGTACTGTATATAATCCCACACGTGTTAATTCATAGTTTTGATGCCTTCAGTGTGAATCTACAATTTTCATAGTCATGAAAATAAAGAAAACTCTTTGAATGAGAAGGTGTGTCCAAACTTTTGGTCTGTACTGTATATGGAATTATCATATTATCATCTGATTGGATGTTCAATCTGCTTTAAATACTTTAACGAAAGCATTATTCGAATAATCACGCATTTCTTTCTAAATGAATATGTAATTATTTTTAGATTAATAAAAAAGTGTAAAAAGATGACCAAATATTATTTAATAATTTTTTTTAAAAAAAGGTTGCTCTTTTTTCTCTCCCTCCTAGCTTTCCTGCAACAGATCGTTGCCCGTGATCTAACGCACCACATCATCTCAGAAAGACGAGTAAAAGCCCCCAGTACACCATATAATACGTACAAGCATCTGTCACTGGCAGTCACTAAGATCCTACATTCTGATTTAATGTGATTTACAAAGAACACACGGATGGTGACAAAACCTCATGCAGCTCTTGAAATGTGAAAACATCTGGTTAAATATGATTGGATGTACTGTATATTGAACAAGATGTGACAAATAAATTAAGTAATAAACAAACACCATCTGGCTTAACTGGCATGACTAAATCATGTCTAACTGGCCATAGCACACATTCCAGATGAAAAGAAGAGACCAATTAACGTAAAAAAAAAAAAAATGTATCCATAATGTATGCTGTGTTTATACACAGAGTATGAGAGCCATGCGTGTGTGTTACTGAGAGTTTTTAGCATGTGGGTGCCAATGTGAGTAGTATATATATATATATATATATATATATATATATATATATATATATATATATATATACACACACACACACACACACACACACACACACACACACCGATTTGTATTGATTCTAATGTCCCTGGAGCGATGAAATCAAGGCAGCCATCTTCAAGATTCTATATAAGGCTCAGGAGAAAACGGACCAGCCAAAGCCAAAAATGGACCAGCTCCCTCTTACCTCAAAGCCCTCATCACTCCTCGCACTGCACCCCGCAACCTCCGATCTACAGCAGCACTGCTCGACTGGTCCCACCATCTCTCAGGGTAAGAGGCAAGTGTACTACAAGCCTCTTCTCTGTTCTGGCACCGAGGTGGTGGAACGAACGTCCCCTTGAGGTCCGGATAGCCGAGTCACTGGTTATTTTCAAGCGGCGGTTGAAGACCTACTTATTCAGGAAACACTTCAGCTAGCACTTCTTTCCTTATCTTTTGCATTAAAAAAAAACCTTTGACACGTTTTCATTGTAACTTTGAACAAATGTTTTAAACTCATGGTATCTTAAGTATGTAACCTAGTGAACCAGCATTAATGTATTCAATGTTAGAGATTTAAGCACTTATGTACGTCGCTCTGGATAAGGGCGTCTGCCAAATGCTGTAAATGTAAATGTAAATGTAAAACGTCCTTGCACTAGGTTCTCAAACGTCCTGCTATGATCATAAGGACCCAATATCCAAGAGTAGATTTTCAAATAGACACATTATCGTGCGACATATATTTTACTTTGCCTTAATGATTGATTCTCACAGAAAGGCATTCCAAAGAATATTTTAGTGCTCTTAAGTTTTTCCCACTAGGGAAGTGGAAGCTCAGTGGTTAATGCAGTGGACTTCTGCTCAGGTGGTCATGAGTTTGAATCCCAGTGCTGCCGAGCTGACACTCCGGGACCCATTAACGATGCTCTCAACCCTCAATCATCTTGGTGTCCTCAATCACACAAGAGAAAACTTCCTCTGAAACACATAAATTCAGTCGGTGTATATTTAAAAATGCTGCCTCGAAGCACATAAACCTGTCTGGAGGAGAGTGCATTAGCTCAAGAGCCATGGCTATGGTTTGATTGGGATTCAAATTTTCCATCTTTTTCCATCTCATTCAAATTCGGTAAACACTTCATCCCAGTCAGGTTCCCAGAGGATCCAGAGCCTATTCTGTGGATGCAAGTCCATGGCAAGGCTCACACTCATTTACACCTAGAGACAAATTGCCACTGAATCGTCAAAATCGGGTCAGAGTGGCATATACACAAAAATTTCCATGAGATAACCTGAAAAGTTGAAAGATTTAGGTTACTTTAAATAGACTGGGACAGCAGTAACATCTTTCCACATGACGTCAATACTTATAGGTCTAACTGAAACACTTTCACTGGTTGGAATTTCAGCCAAATTTGTGATCGATCCTCTAATCCAATTTTCTTCCTTAGTAACACTTCTTATGTTGTGTTTTTTTATTATGTTCCTGTTTGCTCCCTTCCCCTTAACAGCTTTTTATTTCTTGGTAGAGAGACGGTAAAATTGAACGGACCTGATAATAAGACAGTGAACAAAAAGTAATAAACCCAGAACAAATGTACTGATGTCTGTTCCAAGACTTCTACACGACATCTGATGTCTATCCGGGGCTGAGATATACTGGACGGTCTCATCACAATTGAATAACTGAATTGCAAATAATCACAGATGCCAAACCAGCCTTGGCTGTGACTTTGTTGCAGAGTAGCGTTTGGACGAAAAGCACCTATTCTTCTGTGATGAGCAAGAATTCATTCAGGAATTAATTAAATGCTGTCCAACATGCTTAAGGATCTGGCATCCAGATTATGAATATTTATCAAAGATCAGAAGTACTAGAATTTGTCACGGTCTAATTACATCAAATTTCTGCTTACAGTGTTCTTGATAAGAAACTAGACAGAACATGACAGAATGGTGGCAAGTGTTACACTTCGAAGCTTAACCATTAAGGGGCTTTTTATACCTGGTCACTTCATGCATTTTCTATAAAAAGACCAGGTCTAAATGCCCTCTGAAATGTTTTCGAGACGGATATAAATCCGATGGTACAAACCCCTTCAGGAGGAGGTCTGGGACGCGTTTCAGATGACACTGAACAGGTGTAAATGCATGTGGTTGTTCGAGCCACATACGTCAGCGCTACACTCCTCCCAAACGGAAGTACGTCACTCGCAGGTGATCTTTCACCCAGGCGTCTCGTCGGGTCTTAAAACGCGCTGCTGCCGCCAGCAAAAATGCAGCAAACAGTAAACGCTGTTTTTTTTGTAGCATAAACGTCGTAACGAGTTTTTTCGTCTTCTGTTTGATTGCATTCTGAAAACCGCATACACCAAAGCGTGCTCCATTTCAATTACCCCGGAAATGAGGTCAAATATATTAGCATTTTGGACGGGAGTAAAAAGATCGGATCGATATCCGATTCGCCGAGACGCATTTATGTGTCCTAATGTAAATGGAACAGTTTAAACAAATCAGATAGCTATCGGATGTTGGAAAAACACATGAAGTGACCAGGTGTAAAAAGGCCCTTAGAGTTTGTTTACAGCTGTATATACAGGTACAGTAAAACTATTTGAAGACCTCATCACTTTTGAGCATCTCCTGTCCGACCCTGAAACTGAAATAAGAGAACAAACGAATCATCCACCGACCTGTTTTTGTTGTCAATTTCTAAACAAATTGTGCTGTTACTTGTAAAAACTGTTACAGATGCTGTGTGACTAGTTGCTGAACCGCAGCGCTTTGACTCGATACGTTGATGACTTCCGCTATCAGCACTCGAGTGCTCGCTTGACAATCCCTGATAGTATGAAGTCCCAATATTTGCTTTCTACTTGAAGTGAAAATCAAAATATACAAGTAGTAACTTTTCTACCTAATACTGGGCTCCATGCTAAAAATAATAGTACTCCATTACCAATTCAGGATCTAAGTGGATTTGCAGTGGAGTAGGGTAATTTTGAATATAAGTGTGAGCTTGATTGCATGCATGGCCATTAAAATTATTGAGAGTGCTGCCAGCTCGAGTCACTCAAATATTGATTACATTTTTATTTCCATGCTCTTGGCAAAGGATCTCCATTCCACATGTATTGGCAGCCGTATCTGAAAAGCCCTTTCTGCAGAGCTGTAAACAATATTTTAAACTGGATTTGATGGCATTGTGAAATGCTCCATTTACTTTATATGCAGGACTTGTGCTCAAAACCCAAGACAATGCATTAAGCAGTTTATCCGGTTGATTACAAACCGGATGGCAGGAATATTGCTTACTATTCGGATCTCTGTGCTTTCAGAAAGAATCACCTTGACAATTGTTAGAGCGGTACAGCGAGAACCTGTCAGGACATTAGAATCTGAGACACTTGCTGTGAAGGACAGATGCTTCTGAAGCCCTCAAAAACAGAACAATGAGTAATAAACATGCACAAACATTATTAGAATTATATATAAGCGGAATTATGTTCAACCGCCTGTGGGCCATTTTACAGTAAACCTGAAATCCTTCATTCTGCCTTTCAGTCAATGGTAAAAAGAACAACACAAGACATAGTGCTATGTTCGCCTTGATGCAATAAATAACATGCGATTCATATATTTATACATACTGTATATTCTTTGTAATATTCTGGATAAAAATAAAACACAAGAAATGAAATGCTTTTCAGGTAAGCAGAAATGAATGTTTATCTTTTCAGCATCTAAACCAGATGCTGTTTAAGCCATCGCTTGTTTTAATTTAGCAATCACTGAGACAGACAAAGGCCAAAGAGGCCATCATTAGCGCTGTGTATTTCAATCCAAAGTGTTCAGAATGGCTTAATGAATTAGCATTAGCTGCTAGATTGGTTTCCATGCGCTGACTGTTAAAAATGATGGAGGACGGATGTGGCATCATCGGCATGGACAGCTTTAGCACAGATAGAGAGGTCAGATAACATATTTGGTTAACTGACCCTGTTTGTGTGTGTGTATGTGTGTGTGTTGGGGCAGAGTTGCCATTTAGGATAAGAACACATGGCCATATCAAGGCTAACGAGCTTGAGATGCAAACAAACATTCCAGTTCTATGCCATTTCATATTACATGGATTTAGCACTCATTAGGATTTAAAACAAAAGGAGATCAGGACAAGCGCTCATAAACTCTCTCACTGTTCGTTTTATCTCGTGTTATTAAACTCATAACATTATATCTGACTTTACAGTGAAGAGCCAGGAGCAGTGTTTAAAATGCAACAGCTCCGTCTGGCTGTAAATACAGACGAGGTGACTGACCGACTCAGCGATAACTTTCTGTGAGCAAACCCACAATACGGTTATTAATATTTACAACTGAAGCCGCAATCCTTTTACAACTGGACCGCCGCTCGAGCTGAAGGACCGCCGGTGTTGCTTGTCGCTAGTGTGCGAGTGTGTATTATTCATGCCTCCTGATGAAAACAAATCTTCTGTTTATCCTGCATGCTGGATTAACGGATTTAGCACCGGGGTGGCTTAAGCATGTGTCTGTAGTGCTTTGCATAAGTATTCACCCCCTTTGACTCCCTGTGTAAACGGGAATTGAAAATGACTTCTGGAACAAAGACCAATTAAACAAAAACTCAGCTATTTAAGACTTCTTGCACCCGCAAGGATTCACCCCCTGGTAGAACCAGGGCTGTAAGCAGATTAGGTTGAATATAATAAAGTGCTGTAAAGTGCCTGGTGGTTAATATATAACCGTGTAAACCTTCCAAGACTATCTGGTAGCCTCTTAGCTAGTTGTGACTAAATTGGGGGAAAAAAAAAAAACCCTCATAGCCAAGGACTTAATTCCAATGATTACGTCGGGTCTTTGTGATTGAATTGAGGTCCATTAACAAAATTTGTTTTTCTTCATCCAGCAGGATTTGTTCATTCACTTTCTAAACCCTGAATAAAATTTAACTCTGCTCTGTCACCTAAAATAAGGCTCAAACCCAGGTTGCCATAATTCTGCAACAGTCACATTACCGTTGTTCTATTTCATCACACATGGCTTAACTATTTTAACTAATTAAGGAACCAAGCACCGAAGATGCATCGGCAAGCTAATGTTATTCTTCTTCTTTTCCTTCTAAGGTCACTAAGCTGTCTATGGAAGACAATAGAACTGTCTGGTGAAAAGTGGAGAAATTTAGCACCCTGATTGGGAAGGTTCTTATGAACATTCGGACCAAATTTGTACCAAGTGCTGCAAACGCTTTAACACCACCACTGGGCCAAACATGGGCCTAATGTTAAAAAGTACATTATTGAACTATATTTCCAAAATAAAATTAAAAAAAAAAGCTATGTCTTTCGCAGGTAGAGACGAGCTCAACTCATAATATTTCAATATATATAAAAATGAGAATTACAGCTACAACTCCTTATTTCCATCAGGTTCACACACCCGGACCTTTCTTGTTCTTTTTTTTTTTTTTTTACCACAAGAGCGTCATCATAGATTCTCAATCAGATCAAAGCTTGGGTTTGACTTGACTTTTTTTTTTTAACACATTCAGATTCTTACTAAGCACCAGCAGAGCGAATTATATAATGGAAAAAAAAAAGAGATTTTTATAATGATATATGGGTGATAAAACAATAATGAATGCACAACAAACACCTAGCCTTTGGGAAAAATAATTAGGAGCACGATTTTATTGTAACTGTTTAACACAACACACTTTCTGGGAATCTCAGCTTCATATGTTGAGCTAACATTACGTCAGTTCCACACTGAAGTACATGCATCCCACAGCAGACGTCATTAAAAAAACAGATACATGATGGCCGCGTAATAAACACGCACTATAGAGCAGATTTTAAGGTATGTGGACAAATCCATGTCTAATAGGTTGTCATGGGTGTTATCAATAAGTAAACCACCATATACCAAAAGAACAAACTATGTCAAACCTTGATATGGAAATGCACAAACATCTGTGTTAAATATGGCAGCCTATAAACAGTATTTCTTTTTTGGACGTATTTAGTTAACACGGCGTTGTTAATTTGGAGAACTCGACAAATACAGATACCGTCATTTTCTTTTACACTTTCACTCTGTCACTTATCACTGTTTGTAAAGCTTGTTGAAGCTGATTTGTGCACAAAGCTTAGCGGTAAAAAAAAAAAAAAAAAAAAAAAAAAAAAAAAAAAACCTGATTGCTAGTTATAATATAACGCCATGTCATGTTTACTGGCATTAAATAAATCAAAAAAGGAACAAATATATCCGGCGAAAAAGAAAAGTACAAGACTTTTCTTATTTTGTCTGCTTAGCATGAAAGCATGCTAGCATCCAGTGTGATTCTGAAATCTAAATATTTGTACACGCATGCACAAAAAAAACAAAGCAAAGCACTTCTGAATGATGATGATAATCCGAGGCCACGTCCGGGTCGAGACTTATCTTATCCTGTCTGTGTAGCAAGCTACTTAGCATTGTTTGTCCTAAGCACCAAAGCGGTCTGTGTATTATAAAAAGCTATCTAACTGTAATTCAGCCAGAAATCTACTTCACCTAATGAGATTATATGAGTAGAAAGACAGTCAACTGCCAATCTGGATGAGCTTCAGAGAGCTGATGTGTTAGATCTGTTAGATCCTCTCAGTGTTAGATGGCTTTGTCACCAGGCCTTCACTCGGCGAGTTCGTGGGTGTGTGTCAATCACTTCTGCCTCTGAGACAAGAAAATGATCTGATTATGATGATATCGATTCTGACTGTATAAGCCAGAGGGGCATCGCTGTCATTCTCTGTCATTGTGTTTGCACATAGATGGATTGAACTGATCATTTACAAAGTAATACCCTTAACATCCTGGGAAAGGGGGTTAAAAAAAGGCAAATAGCTAGTTTACTGTAATCTGCTGTAAATCTGATCATTAAAATGAAGTCTAATCAAATCTCTACTCAAATAAAATAAGAATAAATACAATTGTATTATTTATAAATAAAAAAACAACGATTGTTCAAAATGCAAAATGAATCTAAATGCAAAAAGAAAAAAAAAACTGAAATAAAAAAATAAATAAATAAAAGCAGAAACCTTTTTTTCAGAATGCAAAATTAAGTTTAATGCTGTGGGAAAATAATTTTTAAGTCATTGTTTTATTTCCTTTTAGTTCTAGCATATGTCTGTGGATAATATAGAAGCCCAATCAAGTTACAATGCTAGTTAAATTCAAACTTTACATTAGACTTGTGGTTCCTGTATTTCATTAATATGAAAGGAAAAGGGGCAAGGTAACTCAGGTTATCATTTGTTTCTTTGTGCCATTTGTCCCGTTGTTTAAGGTGGCCATTTGATTCAAGGTCCGAGTCAAGAAGGAATGCCAAGCATTAGAGGTGAACTCGTTTCTATGTTAATGAAGGGGTCTGAGAAAGACTGTTATGTTAATGGGATTAAGGGTGAAAGTCCAGGATCTGGTGTGGGGGCTGTTACATCCTTTCATGTATTGATTGTCACCCGAGTGTTTTGTCGCTATCTGATAGGACTGCCCCCTAAAATGTGTATATTTACCATGTATTACAACTGTAAGTCAGACTTGATGACTGCAGCGCCCGTGTCAGTACGCTCTGACTTGCAGACTCGTTTCATCGTGTATCTACAATAAAGACTACTGCACAAGGATATCCAAGTCTCCTGGTCTTCTCTGGAAAAAGTTTACAACAATGCAAAAAGAAAAGAAGAGGCCTAATCACATATACTTTGTTAAATTAGAAATAAATAAATTAATTAATTAAATAAACAAACAAAAAAACAAACAATCAAATCTAATTTAATTTGATATGATTTGTCTATATGTAAGAAAAGTAAAGAAATTTATAAAAGAAATCTGAATTGAAAAAAAAAATCTGGAATAAATAAATAAATATATAAAATAAAAAAATGGAATAAAATGTTGTAGTAATGTCTAGAAATGAAATAATGCGTAAAGAATGCATAGTTTTGTGATACAAGTTTTAAACTCATGATGAAGCCTTTTTTCTGCTCTCCTTTCACTGGATTCTGCCCCAGTTACCAGATAGATTCTATAGAAACAATCTGCTTACATGAAACAGGCAACTCGTCCCAGACGTCATTACCAGCAGCATGGGAAACCGTGATCCTCGCTGCTTTTAAGACAAGGTGACATGATTCAGTCAGATCGAATTAGCGAAAGGTCAGAAGCACAGCTACGTCTTTCAGTGACATTTACAACAATTTCATCAGCTGAGTGATGAATGGAACAGAGAGCAGAGACGCTAAACTTCACAGATTCAGATTTATATCTTCTCAGACCTTCTAGTCAGGGTTGTGAGTGAGGAGTTTGGAAGGCAAACAAGACACAACATCGGTGGAAGAGTGACGCAGGAAGCAGGACTTACAGAGCGGTGGGGATGAAGGTGAAACGAGAAGTGATTATTAATATGGCGTGTGACAAGGAAACATGTTGGGGCTGATGGGTAATGTAGTTTGAGCTCAATGAACCATAATGAGGATCGCCAGAATTAAAAAAATGTTGATACAAGACCTTAAACTGTACAAAAGCCCAAAGATAAATATATGTATATATACACAAGTAAATAAAAATATATTCTAATAATATATAGAAATAGATTAGAAATATATTATATTATATTAACTATAATAAAATATATTCTAATAATATATAGAAATATATTAGAAATATATTATATTATATTAACTATAATAAACACTTATGGATAATAATAATAATAATAATAATAATAATAATAATAATAATAATAATAATAGACAATTGTTGAATATTTGGTGAAGGACTAGATAGATAGATAGATAGATAGATAGATAGATAGATAGATAGATAGATAGATAGATAGATAGATAGATAGATAGATAGATAAAGATTGGACTGCTCTGATACTCAGTATTAGTACCGGACCACTACTTGCACTAGTATTACATGCTTTATCAGATTTCAGAAAGAAAATATGTCTGATGTCACATCCTGTAACAAATGTCCAAAGTCTTTTTTCAAAGGAATTAGATTTGAAAAAATATATATATAATTTTGTCAAGGGAATTGACTGAGTTTTATTTTATCAGTCCTTACTTACGGTTACAACTGAAGTACAAAGTGGCGTGACGTACGGCTAAGTACGGTGACCCATACTCAGAATTTGTTCTCTGTGTTTAACCCATCCAAAGTGCACACACACACAGCAGTGAACACTTTCTTGTCGACTTCCCTCTTCCAAAGAGTTTTTCCTATTAAGTGAATCTTAACAGATTTTGTTTTTTAAATAAACATTAGTAGCAGTAGTACCTAAGTAGTAGAAAAGAAAGTGTGGGATCTTACCATCTTTAGTAACTACTCGAACGCTTTTTGTTCACACACACACACACACACACACACACACACACACACACACACACACACACACACACACACACACACACACACACACGACAGACTTGTTCCACCCTAAAAACATCAGTCTGTTCCTGGGGGCGGACAAACGTTTACACACACTGTCACTGGGACACCAAGCTGGTTGTTAATGATCCTGATTCAACGTCCTCCGAAGAGGGAAAAAAAATCTTAATGACTTTACCCTTTTAGTTAGAGCCGATCTGTTTATTACACTTATTTGATAAAAGCTGCGTATCTGCATACGAGTGAGTCTGTCTCATTGTGCACATGGTTTAGAATAGAAAACGTATTAGAAATGTCCAAACTAAAGTGTAATGTTATCTTCAGCAAAGCTAAAAAAAAACAGCTAAACCAAACCCGGAGAGAGACACCGTCAAGTTGTTCTCGTTCTGACACTTAGACGGTGTGTTGCCATGACTACCTGTCCTGTAAAACCACCAGAAATTGTAGAAAGTGTCCAGAATTTTAATTTAATTCAGCGGTGAGATTTACAGTAGTGGAGGAAGAGCACACGGAGCGTGAGAGCATACAGGATGTAAACGTGAGTCCATTAATCATGCGGTACTTTAATCCGGATTCTCTCTTTTACTAAATCATGCCAAGCTGTTAGGGGACAAAGCACACCAGGAAAACATGTTGTCATTTATTATTTAAGCTCATTCACTAGCATCGATTCTTGTGCATTCTTGATACCACGATGAATCGCATGATGCATTACAGACATGAAGAGAAATGCAATATCAGGGCAAAGGGTAATGAGCTTGAGGTCTGTATTGATGTGGGTTCATTCGGGATTATTTAATCCTCTAGCGTATACGGCAGCAGAGCATTTATATGGCTTTGTGGTCCATTTATGGAAAAGCTATTCACTGATTGGCTTTCAGAATAAAACGCCAGCTTTAGGTGGAAGGAATATTTTTCTCTCTAACCAAAAAATAAATAAATAATCTCTCTCTCTCTCTCTCTCTCTCTCTCTCTCTCTCTCTCTCTATATATATATATATATATATATATATATATATATATATATGTATAGTTACATAAATAAATAATAAATAGATTAATTAATTCTTTCTAGCCAAAAAGTCATTATATATGTATAAATATACATAAATAAATAAACAAACAAATAAATAATTTTTTTCTACCTTTTTCTACTTTTTTTCATTGACAAAAATAACAAACAAACAAACAAACAAACAAAAAATAAATAAATAAATAAATTCTTTCTAGCCAAAAAAAATTATATTTATATAATCATTATATATATATATATAATAGTATATATAATATATATAGTTTTATCTGGGAGCATGACATATTTTTTTTCCTTAACCTCAAATGGGAACTCTACTCAAATCCTTTACATATATCTGCAGTGTTAATGTTTGTCAACTGGATAAATCTTATGAAAAGAAACCGAATTCACGGCCCTGTCGGAAACATCCATCCGTCTCTTGCGTCGACGTTTAACGGAGGACTCTTGAGCCGCTGTCCTTCCAAACCTTTCCGGAAAAACCTGATGCTTGATGTTAACAAGTTATCAGCTCATTAACCTTTGCGGGTCTTGCTTAGATATTTTCCGGCCGGTTTTACACACGGCTCACTAACCCAGCATTGTTGTAGATTAATTAGGGGGCGACTGGTTAATTCCCACAAGTAAACTACAGGGAAGGTTTCAAATTAATTTTACAAAGCCTGGCAACTGCAATTCCCCGGTGTGACAGCAGGGAGGGATGATGGAGAAAGAAAGAGAGAGAGACAGAGGCAATAAAAGCTTCAGATGGTTCTAGGAGATATTATGTTTCTATGCACACATTGGATACCATCTTATATGATCTATACACATACATTTAGAAGCCGGAGCAATACACTTCCTTTATATGTGCCAGGAAAATTACACTGTAGTCAGCAGCTAGATAAACTGATTTACGCCGGAAAAAAACAACAAACAACAAACAAAAAAAAACCTTTCCATCTTTCACTTGGCCATTTGCAATTCGGTCGCTTTCCAAGTTTACGTCCATACTCGAGAACGAAAAGGTCTCTCTCGAGAAGAAGCCGGAGTGTTCTCTAAAGCGATCCATGATGCTCTTAAATCTCATTTAACTCACGACCGTTTTGCGCTTTTATAGATAAAAAAAACGATCACCGAAGCTCAGAATCCACCTTTAAGTTGATTATTATCCTCAATCTCAGCGTGACTGGAAGCGTTTCCTTTTCTCACACAGAAACTCACCGATGCCAAGAAACCATTTATTTAATCACTTTCAGTATGTTATAGCAGATACTAGCAACAGTCCCCTAACAATATGCGTTGAACGACTTCCTTTATTTATCATTCATATCAATCGCAGGCGTCATTGGGCATCGAGGCAGGATACCCTGGACTGAGTGCCAACCCATCGCAGGGCACACACACACACTCTCATTCACTCACAAACTCACACACTACGGACAATTTTCCAGAGATGCCAATCAACCTACCATGCATGTTCTTGGACCGGCGGAGGAAACCGGAGTACCCGGAGGAAGCCCCCGAGGCACGGGGAGAACATGCAAACTCCACACACACAAGGAGGCGGGAATCGAACCCCCAACCCTGGAGGTGTGAGGCGAACGTGCTAACCACTAAGCCCCAATCAGAATCAAGAATTCAATATTACTGTAATAAAAGGAAGCTGTAATGAAATTACTATAATTAATCCTAAGGATGTTCTACAAGCATATATATATATATATATATATATATATATATATATATATATATATATATATATATATATATATTATATATATATATATGAGGGGCTACAGTGTCCTGTATGGCATACTATAGTATGATATTACATTATTCGATTATTCAGTATAATATTTAAATATATATACTATATTTTTTCTTCGAATAATTTATCTAATTTGAGGAAGAGCCGAGTTTAAAAAGACGGAGGCGGGAGATAGAGATATCAAAAGAAGGCCAGAGTCCAGACACACTCGGATAGTCAGTCTTCTTCTCTTAGTACATCTCCATTTTCATCAGGCTCTTTATCTCACTCACACATTCAGGGACACAGAGAGAGCGAGAGGGGGGGGGGCAGTGATCCTGCAGAGGTCGCTCAGTGAAAGGGCTGGCATCATCGTTTAAGGGCAAATGGAGTCCATCAATAAGATTGCACAGTGGGAGATGGGTGATGATAGACCATTAGCTAAGATTTCTACCTCTTCACCCACACCTCACTCCATCCACTTACCATGAATCTCTCTCTCTCTCTCCATCCTACACATACACACAGCTGGATCAAATGTTGGCATTCACGAGGTTCCATAAGTCGAGTCCGACCGTGAAGAAGAAACAGTTTTATGTTGTTATGCTTCTCCTAACACATCCTCAGCTCATCCTTATCATCATGCACAATTTCACACCGACACCATTTTTCTTCTTGTTAAGGAAATCCAGGTAGAAAATATAAAATGAAACTTAACCTAGTTTAATTTTACTTTTAATTTGTAAACAAATGTCTTTGACATTACGCAGTGAGCGGGTACGATTTTAACTCATTCGACTCAACTTTACTAAAAAAGGGGGTTGTTTTTTTCACTAACAGACAGAATACACAGTCTAACTTATTATTTCATTCATTATTCATTACTAATCTATATAATAACTAAGCAATGATATTAAAGTTAGAAAAAAAAAAGAAAAAAAAATTTCTTAGTATTTAATAGTTTGTTCACCCTTATTGCAAATTTGCAATTGAAATAGTTTTTCTTTTTGTATTAAAATTCACTTTTAAATATTTGCCATACTTTGAAACATATTTGAATGAAAAACATAAAAAAAATTGTTGTTGCTCATTGAAAAAAATATGTGCGATATTTTGTATGCACTATATATACATTTTTTAAAAGAATTTATTAAAGTATGAAGGAACAAAGAATTATGAAAAATATGAACAAAATCCTCTAAATTATCATTTTAATCTGGCTTTAACTACTAAGGCAACAAGGTCAGAAAACATTTTTCAAATGAATAAATGTGTTGTTACATATTTTCCAGGTTTTGAATTGATGTCAGAGATCTGTTTTTATAATTAGTTTTATTATATGATTAATTTTGGATCCTACACTATTCCTGTACCTTATTGACATTTATGCACCTTTTCCACCAAGGCAGTTTGAGTGCTGGTTCGGAGCCTAATTTAGAACCAGTTCTTTCTGTTTCGACCGCCAAACCACCGGCTCCGAACCAGGAAAAGTGGTTCTTAAGTAGCACCAAAACGTTGCTGGTCTAGACTTAAGAACCGCTTGCGTCAGGAGCTGGGGGCGGGGCTACTGTTAGCACATTTGATAATGTACCTTAAGTATACTAATGTTTAATACACTTTTACTTTACCGCGATATGATACATTATCAGCACACATGATAGTAGGTAGCTACATGCTAAGGCTAAATTTTTTTCTGTGTTAATGATAAAATAACGTTATGTACTTTATCTATTACAACCTCCATTTTTACAGATTACACAGAGCTCTGCACGTACACGTTTTATTCGCCGCGTTTGGATGCCGATGTAGGTTCACAAAGCCATGAGCATTAACAGTAAAGCAACATCCACCATTGTTGTTGTGTTTGCCGCTGCTGCGCTAATGTTGCTGTGTAATGTGACGCGTATACAGTGATGTCACACTCGGCGCTGTGACGGCTCTCTAGCCGGTGGAAAGGCAAACCGGTTCTTAGAAGGTTCACCAGTGGAACCAACTTTGAACCAGCACCAGCGCTAGCTCTGAACCAGCACCCGGGTCTTTCCGGTGGAAAAGAGGCAGTAGACATAGTCTCTGTATTATTATATGTCTGTTTAGTTGCAGTGGGTTATTTTAAAGTGTTATTGCATCTCAGATAACAAAAAAAAAAAAAAAAAAACACTCCAAGACGAAGAGGAGGAATTTCACACACGTGTCGAGCGTCTGTGAATCACATCTCGCTGCATCGCTCCTTGGCGTACCTCCATGCGCCGGCAGCAGTGTGTTCTTTATCGCTCTGCAGCTTAAACGCAATGAGACTGCGTTCTCTTTCCCACATCATCCTAACAATTCGTCAGCTACAAATACCTGACACTCTTTATTTTTTTTTCTTTCCTTGCTAACAGCTAAGACTCTGTTTGTCTGTGCTGAGTGGAGAAAGATGGAGCGAGCGCTTGGAGTTTCTCAGGCTTGAAAGGTCATGCTGGAAAATTTCATCCTCACTGGCAAACATGTCAGTTTGTTCTGGTTTGAATTGACCCTTCTATGTGTTCTGACCTTTCATTTTACCTTGTAACTCTCAGGTAGTCTTTTCTCTCTGAGCCGATTTTACGCTAAATAAAAACAATGCGTTTCGATCCAGATGGGCGTGGTCTCTTATACGGTGACACCGCCATCATCCACAGGGCACAAGAACTCCTGACTGAATAATTTATTGCTTATTAAGACTTCGGCCTTCACTGTCCCTTGATATTAAACACATGTATCATTAGAGCATCAACTGAGGTTTGAGGAAGAAGAAGAAGAAGAAGAAGAAGAAGAAGAAGAAGAAGAAGAAGAAGAAGAAGAAGACCCAGTGATATCAGTGCATGTTAGAAAGCTAGGGTTTGGCGTGCAGGGTGGGTCAGCCATGATACATCACCCCTGGAGCAAAGAAGGTTAAAGCCCTTTCTCAAGGGCCCAACAGGGGCAGCTTAGTGGTGCTGGGGCTTGAACCCCTGACCTTCTGATCTGCAACCCAGACAAAAGCTTAGATATAAAGTAATACCAAATAACACCACAAGGTGCCACTAATCTTTGTTACCACAAACTAGGACTTAATTGGCATATAGAAGAAAAAATAGTAGTATGTGTTGCTGGATTAATTATCACTTTTTTTTCCTGAACTTTCCTCCATAACAAGCTGAGAAAGGAAATGATTATCATGCATCAAACACCAGTGATGAACTAACACATGCTTGCTTTATGTGCACAGTGTTTTTCTACCATGTAGAAATCCCCCACTTTGAGAGCTAAACTGGCAACCCTGAGGCTACTACGGTTTACCAGCTCTCGAATCTCCTTTACCCCTCACACCGTGACTCGTTACATAGTCAAGACCAAGTCTTACAGTTCGAGGTCCAAGTTCGTGGTATCAACCCCGAGTAAAGTGAGACTGAATCAAGCCTTTGCTTGACCTAAGTCATGGCCTAATGGTTAGAGAGTCTCCCCGGGCGCCGCAGCATAAATGGCTGCCCACTGCTCCGGGTTTGTGTTCACGGTGTGTGTGTGTGTTCACTGCCGTGTGTGTGTGTGCACTTTCGATGGGTTAAACGCAGAGAACGAATTCTGAGTATGGTTCACCGTACTTAGCCGTATGTCACGTCATATGCTAGGTGAGGGTTAAGGTTATTGCTTAAGGCACCAACTATGGAGGTTTTGGTAGAGTTTTCTTTGGCAGCACAAGGGTTTATTTCGTCCTAGATACATTACGACGATGGTTTATGTATACTGAATATGTTTTACAGTACTCTGTAGCCAGCGCTGCTGTTGGGAAGTTACTGGAACATTAACAGTCAGATTTAACAGTGTAGGGTTTCAGAGAGGGATCCGAACAAAAGCCGACGGTTCATCAATTCAGTTCTTTCATTAAGATAACCAACTCTCTAATATACAGTAAGGTTTGGCATGTGATAAAGTTTGAGGGGGGAAAAAAACACACTTTAGGAATCTTGTGTTTGTCTTGTCTGTGGGGACGTTTAAAGTTTAACCCTACAGTAGATGGGGTTCAAGAGAAAAAAAAAGACATTAAGACCCTTTTTTTTCCTAAGAAAAACGCTAATAAATCAGATACATAACGCTAATAAATCAGAGAATTCTTCATCTCTCTAACAAATAAACAAACGAATATTAAAAAAAACGAGTATCAGATTTATTATCTATAAATAAATGAAGTTTTCACTTACCTGCACACGTAGCAGATGAATGTTTCGTCCCATTTCAGTCACACAGCATACAGGATAGTGAGGGAGAGAGAGAGAGAGAGAGAGAGAAAGAGAGAGATTCATTTATATGCACAATAACTCATGTATTCAATTATTGAAAACCTTTTTTAACACAACTCACACAACGAGTGCTCCTTCAAGTGCAATTTAGGAGAATTAGTGAAATGAAAAGGATCACGACAGTATAAATATTTAAAAGGAGGTCCCGTTTAAGCAGTTTTAGATAACTGTGAGCGACGACGCTCTCGATCCGTTATGAAAAGCAAGCACGGAGCCATGTGCCTATGCTGATATATAACAACATGTAAATATGTCAGAGCCATCTCCATAGAAACAGGACAGTCGTTACCAGGATACAGGCGTGAAATTGTTATTCACAGCCATAACACCAGGCCGCTTTTTTTGGGGTTTTTTTTTTTTTTCATTCCCCGGGGCGCCATCTTTTTGGGAGTCATGCACTTCTAAGTGCATGGAAATGAGATGACACGACTTTGACCTCTGACCCAGTTTACACTCAGTGTGAAGGAGCTGGGCGTGTTAAACACCGCAGCGTTCACGAGGCGACACGGCAGGTTCGGATCGGATGAGTGAAATGTATTATTAATGACGATTCATATCATTTCTTATCAATTTTTTTTTATTTTTCAAATTTCATTTTATACAAATTATATTTATATAAATGAAAACAAATTTTGCACCCCCCTGTGTTTATGAAAAAATTGACAAAAATTAAACTTTAGTATTTTATTTAAAAAACTATATTTATTTATTTCTGTATTTATATGTGTGTTCTTTTTAGTATGTATTTAATCTGATTTATTTACTTGAATTTCTTTTTATTATTATTATTATTATTATTATTATTATTATTATTATTTATTTGTTTGTTTATTTAAATTATTATTATTTGCCAATTTGTACACATCCTAAAGCTTTTCCAGATTATATTTATACAACTAAAAGCAAACCACCACCACCACCCCCGATTTCAAACTCTTTATTATTAACTAGAAAATAAAAATAAAAAAGGAAATAAAGAGAGAAAGAGAGAGGGAGGAAGGGAGATGTTGATAGCTGTTAGAACAAAACGGATAACAGGATTTTATTTTTTTTTACCACATTAACAGAAGTCATTTTTCCCCCATTAAATGTAAACAGACATACATAAAAGGTATGATTTATAATTTTGTTTTAATAAATAAATAACTATTTTGTAAGAATTGCTGCAGCGTAAGTGGAATAAAACCTCATATCAGGTTGTTATTTCTATCACAGTAACATAACCAATGTTGTTGACTATTTTCCTAGTTCTATTTCCCAAAAACTCTTAAATTTGATTCCGTAGTATGTTTTATTTATATATTTAATTTATATAAATGATGAGGATTATGCCAGTTTTTTTGTTTGTTTGTTTGTTAAAAGATTAATTCTGTTTCTGGTCTTTAGATACTCTGCTAAAATTTTAGTTAAACAGCTAAAACATTTGCTCTCACTTTTAATAAATAGGCTACATGTCTATTAGGTTATTAGTTTTTAGCTGGTCCCCAAATTGGCTTTTCTCCAAACCATGATCAATGTGTAAGTGCACTAGCAGCAGGAACACATGCTAATGGAAGACTGGGATGAGATCCAGGGGGAAAAAAAATAATAATAAAAAAATAATAAAATGTGTACAGTCTTGAGATATTCCATGCTAAATTTTAGATTTGGTTGGCGACGGATTTGAGAAAGCTTCACGCGAAAGCTTTGTGTGTTTTTTTTTTATCACCGAAACAGAGTCTCATCTGAAACACTGCTTCAGCCGTTTGGTTATTATTCATTAATCAGCACAGATTCCGCTCATGGCCACATATTCCTCCTTCCCATTACGCCTAATTCAATCTCTGCCTTTCAGGCCTAAATGATATTTACAGAGAGAATAAGAGCAGAGAGAGAGTGAGCGAGAGCGCAAAGGCAATCACCACCCTAATATCGTGATATAAACAGTTCCTAATATCCGCTGTGACATTGTAATTTTTCATTCGTTCTGATCGTTCCTACATTCAGCATTTTCACGCACACGTTCGCAAATTCGTCTCAATTTGAACCGAGTTTCTTCCGATTATATTTTCCAACCAGATCACGTCGCTCTTCGTTAATACGCGATATACGTTATAGTGTAATGAACGTAGCCTTAAGGTTTCTAAGCGGGATTTCAAGGTTTTTTTTTTTTATTTTCTTGAACAAATTTCAATATGTTGTTACTGCTCGGTCTTCAGAGCGAACATGATATTTGAAAACGGTTTATTATTTAAAAGATACATTTATTATGAAAGACATATCAGGAGGAATATCCAAGGACAGATTCAGCAAACAAGAAAAAAAAAAAGAAATATTAAATTAAAAATGATTCAATTCATTCAACAGATTTTTCCACATCTGTACCAAGTCATAAGAAAATACATGATTATTTATACTTATTTACAGCTATTTCCACAACTTAGGAAAAAGGAAAAGATAAAAGGAGTAAATGTTTCTGGTGAAACCAAACGTGGTGCCAGAATCATTCGTTCATTCATTTTCTACCACTTATCCGAACTACCTCGGGTCATGGGGAGCCTGTGCCTATCTCAGGCGTCATCGGGCATCGAGGCAGGATACACGCTGGATGGAGTACCAACCCATCACAGGGCACACACACACTCTCATTCACAGACACACTACGGACAATTTCCCAGAGATGCCAATCAACCCACCATGCATGTCTTTGTACTTCCTCCGGAGTACCCGGAGGAAACCCCCGAGGCACGGGGAGAACATGCAAACTCCACACACACAGGGCGGAGGCGGGAATCGAACCCCGGCCCTGGAGTTGTTAGGCGAACGTGCTAACCACTTGGCCACCGTTCCCTCACTTTGTTTAACAATCCTCAGTAAAATCTGTATTTATTCTTTAAGATCTGGTTGTCATCTACACCCACTAATTTCACACCGTTTCATTCTCTAAACTCCGTCACAAAATGTTGAACGAAAGTAAAATCTTTTGGCCTTAACTGATCCACTATACCAGGAGCAAGCTTCCATTTCCTCTGTATTAAATCAACCCTTTATGGCAACATATAACTTGACAGATGAGTCCCATTCTAACTTTTCCTAAGAGTCAGCACATTCTTACAGATAGTAAAATATCTAAAATCAAGAACCTCACTAGATATTCTTCCTCCAAAGAACCGTTGGACTTTTTTTTTTCTCTGACCGTTGAGTCATATGGTAAATAATATCAACAGGAACTTGACCCTCAGACTCATGTTTACATCCCATTCCAAAGCCATAAGGCATTATTATGGAGTTTTGCTGCTAAAGCAGCGTCTATTCATCTAAAAATGCTTTTGAGAATGTGTCTGTATCACGGATGTGTACAGCTTTAGAATCCACAAGAGCAATAGTTTGGTCAGGTACTGAATAAGAGTGCAGTCAGCATTCTAGTTCATCCTAGGTACAGTACACATCGATTGGGTCGAGGTCAGAGCTCGGGCCATTTGTTCGTGAAGGGAAATTGGAAATACAAAACATGTATTGGAGAAAATGGTTTGCTTCCGAATTACGGAAACAATTTGGGGAAGCTATGGTAGGGTATGAACTTTGTGGATGCTTGACCATTACACCCATACAGTACTGTATGTGGGTCTGGGCTCTGACCCTGAGCTCCATGAAGACATGGTTAAAGACGTGTGGAGAGGAAGAACCTCAGCCCTCACTCAACCCCACTGAACACCTTTAATACAGTATGAACCGGAACACCGACTACACCGCAGACCTCCATGACATCCTGATACCAGTAAAATGCAGTATAACGAACACAAATCCCAACAGCTATGCTCCAACATCTTGTGGAAAGCCTTCCAAGTAGAGAAGCATTGGGAATAAATCTAGAACGGAATGGTGGACAATAGGCCACACATACAGTACAGTAGGCATGATATCGGGGGTAACGCTCTGGGTGTTGAGACGAATAAAACGTGGGTTCCTTGGTGATCTCTGATGTTTTAACCTTTACACTTCTCAGACACATGTTGCTTTTTCTTGTGGAAAAAAAAAAAAAAACACACTATGAGGATGGGTTTCCCTTTGAGTCCGGTTCCTCTCAAGGTTTCTTCCTTACCAATTTAAGGGAGTTTTTCCTTGCCACTGCTGCTGAGTCACCTCAGACTTGCTCATTGGGGATAAATAAATAAATAAATAAATAAATACATACATACATACATACATACATACATACATACACACATACATACACACATACACACTGTGAATTATATATATCTTAATTTTTTACTATATTAATTCTTTTTTCCCTTATGTTTACCTTCTGTTCTATGTTTCTGTTCTGTAAAGCCGCTTTGAGACGAAGCCCGTTGTAAAACGCGCTATACAAATAAACTTGAATTGAATTGAATTTTTTGAGGTTGGAAAAGGTTATGAACGGTAGGATATTAAGAGTGGAAGAGAAATGGAAAACAAAATGGAGAAAGGGACACGGGAAGGACTCAGTGGACTAATATGACAGGTAGAAGGTGTGTAAAAGAACACAAGGCTTAGAAACTAATTTAATATAATATATATATATATAAAAAAATCAAAGTATTTTTTTGGGCTCTTGGTAGTTTTCAGTGATGTGACTGTAATTGCCTATAAATCTGTCTCTCTCTCTCTCTCTCTCTCTCTCTCTCTCTCTCTCTCTCTCTCTCTCTCTCACTCTATATGTATAAGCACTTCCTTAAGATGTACACAATGACGTGACACAGAGCTGATCATCATCCAGAGAGCCATAAAGCGACGCACTCGGCCTCACAGCATTCTTCATTTTTATCACTATATACATAGAAACTTGATCTCGTGGGTCTTTCCTGAAATCAGGTCCAATATGTAAGACATCCAGCGTACGATAAAACGGTAGATTCTAGAGTGCAATTTCATTTTTCATTTCAATGAACCACCAAATTTAAACCTCCCATAAAAGCTTCAGAGTTCCCTTTTCCATTTACTTGGCTTATCAAATACTTATCAAGAGTTTCAGGGGTGAAATGAGGTGTGATTTTAGTGAAAGGAATATTAAAAATGGACTCAGAGTACTTAGGATGGAAAAGTTTGTAGAACTTCTAATCGGTACCATCGGTAATGGTTAACACTTCTTGTAAATCTTAACTCAAACATTAATGGAACCAAATTAAATATAACATTAACGTATAAATAAAACATTAACGTTTTGTTTAGTTTGTAAAAAAAAATGTCCAGACTTTCAAAATAACAAGTACGTTAACGCGCGATAAACTAATTGTCGGCATTAATTAATTAATTAATTACTGTTTTAACGCGATAAAAACACGTTAACTTGCCCAGCCCTAATATATATACGCATATATATATATATATATATATATATATATATATATATATATATATATATATATATATAACTTTAATTTAACTCTGTTGACATTTTCCAGAAAATTTCAACCAAAGTCGTTAAGCTGGAGTACATTTAAAGGTGCTATGGCTTCAGAATCCAAAACTAAAATGTGTTTATTCAGTCTTCAGTAGCATATGGCTTTTTAAGGGAGTCAAATCATTTGACTCAGAATCGACTCTTTATGCTACTTTCTTCCTCACATACCGGTAACCTGCATAATCACGTTGCATATTGCTTCATACAACGGAATATAGCTGCAGCCGACCTCAACACATTAGCGAGAAAGACAAAGCCAATCAAACAGGGTGTGTTAGAGAGGCGGGACTCAAAAAAGTCAAAGGCCAATCATTTTAAAGAGGCGAGTTACAGAGGCGGGATTCATTGCAGGGGTAAATCTGTTAACCGTTTGTGTTCCACTAGTTGCGTTATTTTTTACAGAACGCCGTTGTAAAATATTTTCATCGTATTTAATGATTCCTGGGTAAATGTTACATGAAATAAGTAAAAAAGCACAAGACACAGACGGATATATCAGTGGTTATGTATAAATATGTAGGCTTGGTCGAATTATTGCTAGGGACAATTGAGTGTTCCCTGGATATTGGTAGGGACATGTCCCTACCGTCCCTACCCAAATCGACACCCTTGGCAAAAGCGATGACTTTGCCTATATCTACAAAAAGAAAAAGAAAAAAAAAAAACAATCGACTCAAAGAGTCATCTTGTTCTTCGAGGACGTATAACTATAAAAAACGTAAACGTAAAAACGATACGTCAAAAGTTGCTGGTCCACACTGAACTGTATGAAAACGCTTACTGTACATCTCCCTACTGCGCATGAGTAAAGCTTCGACCTGCGTCATTTCCGCTAGGTATTTATTTGCTTTCGACTGCATCACATGAATAAATAAAAATGCGTCATAGTATTCGAAAGCCTCCGTCTTCACGGTCCACGCTAAGACACGAAGATGGCGTTTTCAGATTTATCCGCTTTGGAGAGCGTCTTCCAACAGCTATGTTTTCATTGACTTAGGCCCTGTTCACACTGCAGGTAAAAGTGGCCCAAATCCGATTTTTTTCGGGTCAAGTGACCAGGTCAGACTTCTTCAGGAGTAGTGTGAACACTCAAAACTTCCATATGCGGTCTTGAATCAGACCCAAATCTGATTTTTTTCCAATGTGGCCGCAGTGTGAAAAGCCAAGGCGGATTTGATGCGACTTTTACGTCAATCTACATCGACATTCGTCACAATTATGCGACGTGACTGGTAACGTGTGTGTGTGTTAAGAGTGTTATATAAAGTGGTTACGTGAACCAGCTCATAATGTTTGCATTGAACACATCACATTACAGCATTACATGATATGTTTGCTCGCACCAGATGATACAATACTTCCTCCATAACCTCGGCAACTTTTTAGCGCGACGGCGTGCTGCGTGTGACGTCATCGTTATCGTTCGTCTGCGCATGCGGGTCAGTTCGAAACAGCAAACAGTTCACACTGGTATCTGATATAGGCCACATTTTAAAAGGTAATGTGAACAGGCAAACAATAAAAATAAGATCTGAGCAAAATATCCGAATTGAGCGTTAAGACTTGCGGTGTGAACGTGGCCTTAAAACGCCGTCTCGGTTTGGACGGAAGGCCAAAACGGAGAGAAAAATATACGGTTTTCAAATGAAAACCCACATTTTTAAACTTATGGTTCGTTATTCGACTCTGAATCGTTTAAACTGGATCAGCCTGTAAAGCATTTGGAATAAACATGCCCAGGCAAATTGGACATCGATATCCTTTATAAAGATTTGATGTTGCACCAAATTACACCTTTGAATAAGCAGTGCAAATGCTCTAGGTTCAGTCTCCTGGGGACAGTGAATAATTGACATCGTCTTGACTCCTTCCAGAAATGAGTTCTTTCTATAGTGTTGTGTATCTGGGCACAAGTTCCTGAGAAGATCATGCTCAAGAACGCACCACTGGGGTTCTCTGGATGCCCATCACTTGTGAAGTTATACATCTACAGTAGAACAACAAATACATTCTGGATTCTCTCTTTAAATGGCAACCTTTTCTGTCCTCAGGTTCTACATCCATCCTTTAAGTGTTCCTGAAGATTCTGAAGATTCTGAACAATGCAAAATCTTCCAGGATACTGAAATGTATTTTCCCTTGTAGCTACCGTGCCGAGAGCAACGTTCCTTCCAGTCCCAAATGTATTAAATCAACATAAAGGGGTCAATTTATCACTTCATGGCAACATATAATTTGACAGACGTGATTTATTTCCGAATGATCGGCTGAAATCAAACCAATAACTGCAGGCCAGGGATTCTTAACTGGATAGAGCCGTCAAGAACGTGTTAATCAACTCGCTTCACAACTGAAGCAATAATAAATGTAGACATAATGAGTGACATCAGTAGTAAGAAGTAAGTGTGTAGAAAGCAACACACACACGACGGAGTCAAAGCAGGAATCCGGATGGATCTCTGCCAAAACTTTTGTCCCGAAGGCCTGCGGTTCGGTGATTCCTCTTCTTAAAAGCCGTCTCATTGAACTGATCCAGTTAATTACTGGCTTTAGTGACTGCGCGAAAGGAACATCATTAAATTGCGCTGGAACTTGGAATTGTACACAAGGATCGATGTTAAAAACTGCAACTTGGCCTTGAGATTATAGCGAAGTCGTGTCGTTTTGCAAAACGGCAAATGAAGGAAAAAAGTGCACACACACACAGCAGTGAACACACACACACACACACACACACACACACACACACACACACCATGAACACACACCCGGAGCAGTGGGCAGCCATTTATTCTGCGGCGCCCTGGGAGCAGTTCGGGGCTTCGGTGCCTTGCTCAATGGCACCTCAGTCGTGGCCGGCCCGAGACTCGATCTCACAACCTTAGGGTTAGGAGGCAGACTCTCTAACCATTAGGTCATGACTTCCCCTTTCTTTAGTGTGACTCTCGATAAAAACAAACCGAATAAAATCCTTCCGCCTGCCGCGTCTGCCTCTGTGAGGTTTACATGGAACTCGTCGCAAAAACGACCTGGAACTCAACGCTAAGTGGTGCTTGTTTTACAGAATGTCCGAGAACCTTCAGAGTAACTATAAGGTAATGATGTTAATAAAGAGGAAGCGGTTTCTGTTAATAAGCGAATAATCAACTTCAAAGATCTAGGAGTAACTCGTGTAAGTTGTAGATTATTTTCCTATAAGAGTAGTTTAACGTTTACTCTCGTTTTATATGTTGAGTTCCTCTCTAGTGTTGCCATATTGGATAAAATCCAGAACTGCATTAACACATAAAAACAGAAATATTTCACAGATATCCTTTGGGTAGTGGTGGCTCAACGGTTAAGATGCTGTGTTGTTGATCTAAAGGTCAGGATTTAAGCCCCAGCACTGCTCAGCTGCCACTGTTGGGCCCTAGCGGTGCTGTATCATGGCTGAATCTGTACTTTGACCACAACCGCCAAAGCTGAGATATGCGAAGACTTCACTTAGTTATAATGTATATGTAAAAAGTAAAGGTTACTTAACTCTTAATTCGAAAGTGCATCATTGCCTGCCGCAGATTCTCTATATGAAGCAGGAGTACACGGTGTCAGTGCGCTCTGGACCGCGGACACGCCGTCTATATCCTTAGAAATTGAACCTAGCATTAGCACTGAGCTCTTTATAAAAACCCAGCAGGTTCTCTTGCCCTCTGCACAACTAATTAGATCTATTTAAAGAGCTGAGTATTGCTCAAGAAGCCTTCGCAAAGGCCCCGCGCGCTTTGTCTCGGAAATACCTGCGTTGTTTTTCTTTTAAACGAGCGTGCGACTCTGACCGAGCTGTAATTTGGTTATGAAATACTCCTTTATTTGTTGGCAAGAAATGCTGACTGCCTGTCGACGGCCTGTTAGAACAGATGCCTGGTTCAGAACTGCGGGTCCCTGCTGAGGCTGCTTTAGTCAGGGGCTGCATTGGTCATAATTTTTTTCCTACTCTTATTAATTTGCCATAAATTATCAGCTAGAAAATCAAGCCTGTAGTTTGCAGAAAAGACGAATGGAAATCTTTAAGCAGCAGTGAATCGGCAGAAATAATGACTGGCGGTACGATTGAGTCATGAAACACGCCTACGTGCAGGATTGTGCCCGTGTTCACAAATAGACCAAAGGACTGCGATTCCAAACCGTACAAACAAACCTGTTCATACTGATGTACTGAAGAGCTCTACTTGGGACTTAGTAGTGCTAAAAAACAAACAAACAAAAACAAAATAAATAAATAAATAAATAAATAAATAAATAAATAAATAAATAAATAAATAAATAAATAAATAAAAACCAAAACATAGTGGTAAAAGTCAAACATCAGCAAACTAAGAAACTAAAAGTGAGACAAAGTAAAAGAAACAGCCAGAAAAAAACAAAACAAGATTCTGGATACAAAACGAAACAAACAAACAAACGAAAAAGAAATAAACACTGAGATAAATATTACATGCCAGCTATTCGAACAAAGTGAGTATTCTGGTGTATTTTTGTTTGTTTGTTTGTTCTCTTGTACTTTACGTTCTGTTATTTTCTGATTGTTGATATTTTTGCTTGTTTCTTTGTTTTTTTTTTTCTGCTTTCACCGTTACGTTTTCTTTGTTCGGTTTTGTAATGCGTTTTGCCCCGACGCACCACGATATCATAACCTTTCCCAGCAGCATGAAAAAAAGGGTTTCAAATTGTAAATTGTAATTACTGGCACCTCTGGATGTGGCGCAGCACCGATGTGGAACTTTTTTGAAAAGGTAGAAAAGCAGAATCCCCACGGAGAGCAGAAACGAATCATTTCTTTGTGGGCTGGAACTGCATGTACACCCAAACAAACAACCACCCCCCCCACCCACCCACCCAACAAACACACAGTCACAATCAAGGGGTTATTTTGACACCTTCAATAACTGCACCTTTGCTTCACTGTGGCCTCATATATTTGATGTTTCGTTGCTCGGGTCCCAGCCGTGTCCTGCAGGTTTCCGCAGGTTTTCTTTTAGCCCCATGAGAAATAACAACCCCAAACAGAGTAATAGCTCTCTCGCTCTACCTGTAGGGGCACGGAGAGCATGTCCGTCTGAAGGCCTTGCAAACAAAAAGTGGCAGTAGAGTTTTTTCCCTTGATGAAAACGATTATGCAGGCACATGGATCTGCTGCTGTATCGGCATCCTTGCTGATGCCCATGTGGTCCGGCGAGTATATCCGAGTGAAGTATCCATTTTCAAATCCACTCACATGCTCTACACTTTTATGGCCTGTTTGTGGGTTTTGATATTCTGCAGAGGGAGTGAATCAGCGCAAGTGGCCCCACCGCTCAAGCCTACTTATTCCAGCTGAAGCACCTGCGTCTCTGACCCTGGCTCACGCACACGAGTGTCGTAATTGGAACACCCCTACGGGGTTAAGAGCAGCATAAGAGGCCTCGTTGTCATAATGCTTTCATTTAACCACACAGGAGATGCAAAATAAATGAAAGAACTCCTTCGTTCTGATGCAGTGCACGCACATCAAGAGTAGTGGAGCAGTTTTCTCATTTTTTTTCAAGATGGAGATCTACACTTCCTTAGTCCAGACTAACTTCTTATACCTTTTGTAACACTGCAGTTTATCTGGTTCAGAACCTGGAGAGCAAAACGAGCCTGACGAGGCTGGAGACTGTTAAGATTTTCCTAACTGATCATTAGTTACCCCTGTGATTTAGGCGCCACTTAATAGTCGTACTGTATAAGTACATCTTTAGCGCTTCCTGCGACGCAGGAAGCTAGAAAGGAGGGAGTCGTTCACTAGCGACACTTCTCGGTCATAGAATTCGAAGAGAAAGGCACTGTTTCCATGGCAACCACAACGTGAAAAAGAAGGCACCCAAATCTCCACCGATCCCTTTCACGTAGCCAATTATAAAGCGTACTTACTTTGAAAAAAATGCCTAATTACACCGTTAGCAACCTCCTGCACTGGTGGGCTCGGCTTGCCATCTTAGTTAGTGATCTCCTTATGAATAAGACTGCAAATAAACACGTGCCTAATTATAAAGATTTGTGTACACGCTCCTGTCGGTTCTAGCCGATCGTGAGGTGGTCATAAATGAATTCTGAGGGACATGTCTGACTGTGGCTCGTCCGTACATCCGATCATCATGGACATTTTAACTCACCATACATACGAAAAAAAAAACCACTTATTTTTAATGTATCACATGTAGCCAGTTTTAGGCCCCGTTCACACTGCAGGTAAAAAGCCACGTTCACACCGCAAGTCTTAACGCTCAATTCGGATATTTTGCTCAGATCTGATTTTTTTGCTCGGCTGTTCACATTACCTTTTAAAATGTGGCATATTTCAGATACCAGTGTGAACTGTTTGCGGTTTCGAACTGACCCGCATGCGCAAACGAACGGTAACGATGACGTCACATGCAGCACGCCGTCGCGCTAAAAAGTTGGCGAGGTTATGGAGGACGTATTGTGATGTATTCGATGCAAACATTATGAGCTGGTTCACGTAATCACTTTATGCTGTATAACACTTTTAACACACACACGTTACCAGTCACGTTTGTGTCACGTTTTCGCCGGCGCAAAAAAAAAAAAGTGAAAACGTGACACAAACGTGACTGGTAACATGTGTGTGTTAAGCAAAAAAAGTCTTCGCCGGCGCATAATTGTGACGAATGTCGATGTTGATTGACGTAAAAGTCGCATCAAATCCGCCTCGGCTGTTCACACTGCGGCCACATTGAAAATAAAATCAGATTTGGGTCTGATTCAGGACCACATATGGAAGTGGCCCAGATCAGATTTTTTTTTCAAATCAGATTTTAGTGTTCACACTACTCCTGAAGAAGTCTGACCTGGTCACTTGACCCCAAAAATTTTCCCAAAAATCGGATTTGGGACACTTTTACCTGCAGTGTGAACAGGGCCTTATGCAGTATTTCACTTTGTTGTGATGAGATTAACACCTCTATTGACGAGGAACCATTATCTAAGAAGAACCGTTAACTATCGATCAAATCTTGTTAACAATCCATGAAGGACAATTTACCTATACATGAAGAACCATTAACTACCCAATAAGAACCACTGACTATTCAAGAACCATTAACTATGAACAAAGAAATATTAACTCTACAAATCCGAATGGTTCTTCCAGGCATTGGTTCTTTAGATGTTCCATATTTTTCCTCTGTTCTTGAGTTGTGTGAGTTTGGATGTGGCTCGCAGCATTAATTTCAGATCCACCACATTAAAGCTTCTATGTCTAGTGTCCTTCGTGTCATAAAGGACTTCTTCTTGGAATTCCCTATTGGACCTTTAATGATTCCCCCACAGGGGGCAACTAAGAGTAGGTGCATTAATTGAGATTTTCGTGTAACGTCCTATCATTTTGTACAGATCCCAGATCCTTCCAGTCGCTAGACAGCCAGGGTGTTAAGCCTGCAATTATGACAGACTCATGTCCCTGCTGGTTTCTAGCATCTCTGAGCAGAAATGAATATAATACTGTACATACTTTAGGATAAGAGTGTCTTGCGGAGGGTTTAGAAGCTGGGTGGAAAGCGATGAAGTAAATGCCACGTGTGCCTTATTATCATCAGACAAGCACCTCTGACTTTTTAATAAATGCATGCTAGCTAACCTTAAGAGCCCGTCATACTATCCATCTCCTGCCAGGAGCCTCCTTTTCAGTCCTGTCAGGCTCGTGAGTGTGGCATTTACCACTTTCGGCACTTTCAAAGGAAGTGCTTGAACCCGCTTTCTTTGGAACTCCAGTTGAGATGTTGCTCTTTTCCTTTTTTAACGAAAACTTGGGTAAACTTGCTGGTGGTCAGGCTCAGTCTCTAAAAGCTGGAGATCTTAACTGCAGCACTCTGTAGGGGTGTGAAGGTGTGTGTGTGTGCGTGTGTGTGTGTGTGTGTGTGTGTGTGAGGGGATAGAGCTGTGGCAGGGATGTTTGATTAGAGCAAAAGGAGCTCCTGTCTGCTTGGCACCAGGGTGCCATTAATCTCCTGCTGGCCGATGTTTCAGAGACGAGCGAGTCGGTGCCAATGGCCCTCACTCCCAATTCAGAGATCAGACTACCTCACCAATTTGTTTCTCCACAGATACTCAAACTTCAATCAGGAGGAGCTTCAAGTAATCTGATGGAATCTTACACTGATATCTCGGCTGGAGTTTCTTAAATGGCTTCAACCTTTTTTTTACTAGAGAATCAACAGTAAGAAAAATACAGGTTTCGAGCGCATTTATACAAATCTGGTTGGTCAGAAGGAGTCATTCATTCATTCATTTTTTACCGCTTATCCGAACTACCTCGGGTCACGGGGAGCCTGTGCCTATCTCAGGCGTCATTGGGCATCGAGGCAACCCATCACAGGGCACACACACTCTCATTCACTCACACACTACGGACAATTTTCCAGAGATGCCAATCAACCTACCATGCGTGTCTTTGGACCGGGGGAGGAAACCGGAGTACCCGGAGGAAACCCCCGAGGCACGGGGAGAACATGCAAACTCCACACACACGAGGCGGAGGCGGGAATCGAACCCCCAACCCTGGAGGTCTGAGGCAAACAGACCCCCCCCCCCAAAAGGTTGTTTAAAAAAGCAATTTGGTGTATACTAAAAAGTGTGAAACTACTAATAGCACTTGTTACTGCAAGTCTTAGATTCTTCTGATATTAGATCGATTTTCTCACGCTAACGATATATTTACAGAGAAACTGCTGAAAACTTTCCCATGGTAGAAATCTTAATGTTTACAAAGCACCAACAAACAGCATTGTGGGATTTGACAAATGACCAATAAGGTGTTTTGTCATTGTTCTGTACATTATCTGTGCGAACTGTTATGAATTCGTACACATCCAGTGGTGTAGTCTACGTGATACGCAGGTATACGCCGTATACCCACTAGGAAAGGCCAAGGATTTCCGTATACCCACTTAAAAAGCGTGAGGATACATAACAATATCGTTTTGTGACGGAACTTTCATTCATAAATTCACCCCGCACTGTGTTACGAACACAGACTATGGTTGCGATTGCGAATCACTGATGTTTTTGGACCATCGGGGCTTCCGTGGCCTGTGACCTGATCTGACGTCACCTACCGAGGAGGAAAATCAGTTGCTTGGCCGTGTTTTTGGCGCAAATTAGAAATGAACTAACTAACGTAAAAGAAGATCTGAAACGAAAGCAGACCCAAACTACACTCTGAGTGTTTTCGGAAGCCTGCGCCTAAAGCTACAGCAGCTTCGGGTGACATTTCACCCACAGCCCGAGTACAGATGTATTTGGAAAGCTTTGTAAACTACCAGTTCATTCAGTTCATAATATTCTGCAATGAAAGAGTGTTGGTGATAAAACTGAACAAATGTTTATCATTCACTCTTAAATGTACATTGGAAATTGACAGCTGATAAAACCTGTGCTCCAGGTCCCATATTCATATAACATTTAAGGCTAAATGTAGCTCTTAAAGGTATAAAGTTCACCCAAAAATGAAAATTTCAAAATATCATTTTCATTTTTTTACATTTAGCCTTAAATGTTATATGAATATGGGACCTGGAGCACAGGTTTTATCAGCTGACTGTCTTTTGTTGCTTATAATAAATTGGAATGTTGATAACACATAAGCAGTCTTTAATAATGCTCTAAATTACATGTAGATGCATATTTTATGCATTAGTGAGTGTGTTGGTGCCTATGGGGTGTCGCTCTAGGATGGGTGCGTATGAGGCTGGGAGGGGGGAAAAAAATCACAGTATACTCACTACAAAAAACTAGACTACACCACTGTACACATCCACTTTAAATCTGTGCTTTTTTTTAGCTCCATATTAATTACACCACCAAGATTTGTCTGGAAAAAGCATCCAAAAAAAAAAAAAAGAAAAAACCCTCTGGCCAAAACCTCATGAGTCTCATGAGCGAAGATGTCTTTCTCACATCTTTGTGCTTACTGGATGTTGAACTACTGTGGATCAACCCTCAAGTACCTGTAGTAAAACATTTGGTTTTTCATCGAGTGAGCAGAGATGTGTGGAAAAATGGCGTGCAAATAATTTCGATAGAAAGTTTAGACTTAAAACTAAAAACCTTATACTTATTATCTGTGATTATAAAGTAGATGTTCTGTGAGATGCAGCGTGACCGCATTTAAAATGAAATTCTGCATGTACCGCCATCTGGTCTTCTCGACGTACTCCGTCCGCACACTGGGCCCCGTTTATCAGACCAGTAAAGAACAGAGCTAATGGTAACGGGAATTGGTTTTGAATTGGCGATGAGTTTCTGGTATTTTTAGATTTGGATCTCACTGCCGAGTTTAAAGTGCTAATCTTGTGCGAATAAAAATACAAAATTTCCTGAAAGCTTTATTTTTTCTTCATTTCTTCATTCACTGGTTACTTGTCGGTTAACGACAAAGTCGATGGGTCTTGTACGTGGTGTGACATTTTGTTTGAAATGGTTGAAATTCTACTTAAAGGCGAGGTGCACGATGTTTGAAAGCCAATGTTGACATTTGAAATCACCAAAAAAAAATATTATAGTAGAACCCGCTGGGGCGGCTGGCCGAGGGGATATTTTTTTATCAATAAATGAACACAATGAGTAATACTATGGTAATACAAATGTGTTTTTGTAGTACTGTGTGTTGTACCGTGAAAGCTTTAGCTCCGTTTCACGCGGAAGACGATGTTCAACACCTAGAACCCGAGGCAGAGGTAACGGCAGGCATTCGCCATGTCAATGTTTCAGTCGCTTTCTGCTAACGTCAGAAAGACTGACTGAACACTCTGTCCATCGCATATTGCCAAGACATGCCCATTTCTGCTCATTGGCTACACCTTTGTTTTGTTTGTCGCCCCGACTCAGTTTTCTGAAGCAAACGTTGTGCACCCCAGCTTTAAAGTTGTTGACATTTGACTTAAAATTATATATGAAATGTCTTACAATATATATATATATATATATATATATATATATATATATATATATATATATATATATATATAAAACCCGGCTGAAATTCTACATAAAATGGCGAAAATCTTACTTATAATGTCTGATTATAATTTTATATAAAATGGCTGGCTTTCTACTTAAAATGGCTTAAGTTATATATATAAAATATATATATATATATATATATATATATATATATATATATATATATATATATATATATATGGAGATTTTTCTAAAAAGGGCAATTTTATATGAGATTTCTGATATCCTAGCTTTCTACTTAACATGGCTGAAATGTTATAAATAATGGCAGAAAATCTATATAAAATCTTCTTGAAATCTTGAAATGGCTGGCCTTTCCACTTAAAATCCCTTTTTGGAAATTCTACTGAAATCCCTGATGTTTTATAAATCATTTTAGAAATGCCTGGACTTCTATTCAAGATGGCTGGCTTACCACCTACTGTAGCATAGCTGCAATGTTATACAGTATATAATGGCAGAAATTCTATAATAAATGGCTAACATTCTATTTAAAATGACTAAAATTCTAGTTGAAATGTTTGACACTCTAAAGCCCTATTCGGACGGGACTAGTTTTACGTGGGGAGAAATGCGATTTTACTTCAGGACGTCTGTAATATTTTACTTCAGGACGTCTGTAACATCTCAGTAAAACTAGCAGAAGTGGGAGGGGTAACTCGCTTTACTCACCACAGTAACCTCCTTGTCGTCATGTGCGTATGACGTTGCTTCCTGTTTCAAGCGCCTCCATGCTTGCAAAACGCGCCAAAAACAGGAAATGACGGAATTTTACCGTACATATTTACAGCGGGTCTATTCGGACGGGATTAGTATTACCTGAGGTAATTTTTCCGGACCTTTTTACAGAAGCTAAAAGTCGCCGTAACCTTTACTGACATTGTCCGTAATGATTACCGAGATGGCGCATTCGGATGGGACTAAAATCACAGAGAAGCTCTGGTAATAATTACCCCTCACGTCCCCACGTTAAACTAGTCCCGTCCGAATAGGGCTTAAGTGAAATGGCTGAAACATTGTACCAAAAAAATTCCTGAGCGTTTTATCAATCGGTGACGAGCCTGAAACAAACAAGCGAACAAACAAACAAACGGACTTCACGACAGAGAGAAACCCATTAAAAAGCGGTTTTATTCTTGCAGGCTTTAGGATCGATCCTCGTGGGAGATTATTAACACAATAAATTAGATAAACACACCCTGAAATCTAGCTCTTCCTAAATGATGCATTGTAATATCAGTGTATGCGTGGTGTATATACACACATTAGCGCATGTACTTAACTAGAAATTACACTGCGGCTCTAATTAGACGCGCGAGCACGAGCGACGCTACGGATTGGAATCCTGTGCTTTATGCTAATTTCACAATCCGACATCTCCCTACAGATACGCATCCTCTCTCATCCACGATTCATCTGGCGAAGGAGGATCATCTGCAGGGAGAATTTGACCCACGTGGCTCTGCCGATTGTGCCGGAGAGACGAGGCAGGGGAGCACAGACTTGCTTGGGTGTGAGAGCTTTATAATTGCTTTTTTGTCATGGTTCCTGAGAACAGGCTCATGTAAACAAGAGGAATATAAATAAATTAGTGCAGCCTTTGCGGTTTTTAAAGAACGGTGACATGATTCGAACTTCAAACCGATCTGGAAACCTCGGGAAGAGCTGACTTTGAACAAGACATGCTTGGGAATTAATTAAAGAACACCATTTATACATTATGGGGATTGAAGAAAATAATTAATCGTCGGAGGCTGACGGTGAAAAACAGCCAGCGATCTGAATAAGTACAGGACTGATTCTGTGGTCATAACACGCTACGCAACGCTCTACTGTATAATGCCTCATAATGCCTTATGATATGTTTGCCTGGCTACAGAGTTGCACACATACAGTACAGTAATGTTTTTCAGCTTAGACCATGCTGCTGTTGATTACTCTAATCTGATTGGTCAAGAGCTCTTATAAGCTTACTGTATATAAACACTTATTTCTATGGTTACAACATCAGACAACGTTGTTAAATAGATTCATTGGTACATAAATAAGGAGGTGGTTTTTATTTGGAAGGAGTCTCCAGTCACCAGTGCAAGCTCTTTATCACTTTTATCGGTATCATGACGAGCGGCGTTCCGGTATCTTATTAACTCAGAGATACAGCACAAAATCTGGAGAACAAACGACTGATAAACAAGACAGACTTTATAATCGCACTGTTCCCTGTCACCCAGATGAGACCGGAGTCCTCTCAAGGTTTTGTCCTCATATCGTCTTAGAGCTTTTCCTCTCCGTCGTCGCCTCTGGCTTTCTCATTAGGTACGAATTTTAATTTAAAATGCATAATTTACTGTATATCCCGAACAAGCAAATCAAAATAAAACTGAATGATTCATAGCTACTATAACAACTTAATGACTTGTTTCATGGTTGTTCTGTAACAATAAACGAATACTACGAATGTTTACGAGCGTTACGAATGTTTATGATTTTAAAAAAACGTCAGTTACGACAAATTACTGTTGCATTAAAAATTAATACTACTGTATAGGTGTGTTAACAGCTAAGTCATCGCCGCCTTCTTTCGAGGATGCAGGGTGTCATGAGTGTTCGAGCCTTCTGTAAGGCTAACCAGCGCAATCTGTGTCGCTTTAAAAGGGGTTGATTGAGTGGCGCCGGGTCAGCTGAGCTATTTGGCGTCAGACCGCAGTCACTCTTTTTAAATCATGTCATGCACACTGCCAAAAATGAAGAGAAAGATGGCAGCGAGCATCATTACCTGTGGGATTAATGTAGTGGAATATGTGCTGCCGGTGCCAAACACCGACCAGTAACGAGTGCCAATAGACTGAGGATCTGTTTATGAACGTGTCAACATGGTGTCCTGTGTACTGTATGCTCACTGACAGGTCACTGTGTCATGACTATAATAAAGAAAAAGAGAACTAATGATGATTCGTATAAAGGTCGTATCCCCTATATAAAGCCTCTAATCTTTTTCCCTTCATTTCCATTACGATTCATTTTTTTTTTCATATATGATTCCTCCACGATTCGTTTATTCCTTTGTGAATAATTTACTTTGAAATCTCATTTCGTGCTCACGGCGTTTATTTACACGTTTTCTCATTTGAGTCATTTTGTCACGTGTGAATTTCACATATCTCACACTCTATATGTTCACATGATCGTGTACTACTCACAATTACATGTGAAATAAATGTGGGTTTGAACAGGAAATAGCAGAAGCTCTGTGTGTGTGTGTGTGTGTGTGTGTGTGTGTGTGTGTGTGTGTGTGTGTGTGTGTGTGCGCGCGCAGTGTTTATGTGGGTGTGTCTATTAAAGCCATATTGTGTAGACTGATATACAGGTAGTCTGTGTGTGTGTGTGTGTGTGTGTGTGTGGTTGTGTGTGTGTGCAGTGTTTAGGTGGGTGTGTCTACATAAAGCCATATTGTGTAGACTGATATACAGGTAGTCTGTGTGTCTGTGTGTCTGTGTGTGTGTGCGTGTGTGCGTGCAGTGTTTAGGTGGGTGTGTCTACATAAAGCCATATTGTATATACAGATATACAGGTAGTCCGTGTGTTTGTGTGAGTGTGTGTGTGTTTGTCTGTGTGTGTGCAGTGTTTAGGTGGGTGTGTCTACATAAAGCCATATTGTGTATACTGATATACAGGTAGTCTGTGTGTGTGAGAGTGTGTCTGTGTGTGTGTCTGTGTGTGTGCAGTGTTTAGGTGGGTGTGTCTACATAAAGCCATATTGTGTAGACTGATATACGGATAGTGTGTGTGTGTGTGTGTGTGTGTGTGTGTGTGTGTGTGTGTGTGTGTGTGTGTGGTGAGAAATGCCTTGTAGATGGAGTTGTCTGATGGGGCAGATGTGAGGGATGAGAGAGTCTCAGCTCTGTCTCTCACACAGCGCTAATTTTAGCTTCTGCTGCAATGCAGGTGACACGCAGTACAGTCGTGGCAGGCGCACAGACACACACACACACACACACACACACACACACACACACACACGCATGCACACACACGCACGCACGCACGCACACACAATCATTCCCACTCACCCAGACATATACATACACAATCAGTCCATCCAAATTGGCTTATATAGACACACCCACCTAAACACTGTGCTCTCTCTCTCTCTCTCTCTCTCTCTCTCTCTCACTCTCTCTCTGTGCATATCTATCTATCTATCTATCCATCTATCTATCTATCTATCTATCCATCTATACTTTATTCATCCAACTTTGTATTATATGCCTATATGTATTATACGTCCATTCATCCATCAGATATAAAGACAGTATATTTCCTTCACCCCCACCCCCTCTATCTATTTATATATAATATGCCCATCCATCCATCTTTCCCTCTCTCTCTCTCTCTCTCTCTCTCTCTCTCTCTCTCTCTCTATCTATCTATACTTTATTCATCCAACTTTGTATTATATGCCTATATGTATTATACGTCCATCCATCCATCCATTAGATAAAGACAGTATATTTCCTTCACCCCACCCCCTGTATCTATCTATATATAATATGCCCATCCATCCATCTATCTATCCATCCATCCATCCACACTTTATTCATCCAACTATGTACTATATGCCCATCCATACATTCATCCATCCATCCATGAACCATTAGGTATAAAGACAGTATACCCCCCCCCCCCCCCCAACGTGTGTGAGAGGTTCTCCTGCAGTCGGAACACGGTGTTAAGGTTCTGTGCTCATGAGCAGAACGTCCTGTCAGTCACAGTGCCGCTGTTCCCTCTCCTGAGCTGGTAACCATCACCTGCTCATCCTGCATGATTTGATTCTGTCTCTCCGGTGAGTGTTCTGAATTAAAAGCGTCTGCCGGATGAGTGAACATAAATGCTTACACACGTCAGATACACACATGAGCGCCCAGGCCGTGACTGCGTACCGTCGCCACGTTTAGCTGTCATGACTGTTCATTACTGTTTAACAGGCCTCACTTGCACCACATTTCATCACTCGGAGTGATGCTGTGCTATGAAAATGACAGTGACGAGGAGGTGGGAGTGTCGCACCCACAGGACTGCGCAGTATTCAAACCGTCTGAATAAACAGCACACATCTCACCGAGATTGTCATCCAGCTTTTTTTTTTTCCTTCTCCACGTCTGGCTTCTCTGAATATCAAAGATTACGGCCCTTAAGACCGCGGTGATTGAAAAGGCGCCGACGTCTGCACACGTAGCCGCACACAGATTTGATTTATGCTCCTCTCGTTATATATTCATGACCGTTTTTCAGACTTCCATTAGAAATGAATGATTTACCAGAGCTGTGATTGAAATCCATCCCAGACGCCTGATTTCTTTCACTTGTCGACTACTCGAGATCAAGATTGTCGCGCGTAGCATGAGGGCTCTTTGTTTTTGCTAATTAATACATTTAAAACACAAATGCTTGCTATGTTTCATACATTCCATGAAGTATACCTATCCAGAAAAATTGTTATTTATTTATTTATTTTAATCTATCTATTTCTTTGTTTGTTTGTTTGTTTCCCATTAGCAAAACTCATTTGTTTGTTTGTTTGTCTATTCAGGTTGGTATTTATTTGTTTGTTTGTTTGTTTCTCATCAGCAAAACGATTAAGGTTGGTATTTATTTATTTATTTCTCTGTTTGTTTCCCATTAGCAAAACTAATTAAAAATAATTTAGTTATTTTTCTTTTTTTGTTACTCATTTGCAAAAATGTTCAATCTATTTCCTTATTTAGTTATTTGTTTGTTTGTTTGTTTGTTTTTCTATTCAGGTTGGTATTTATTTATTTATTTGTCTACTCACCTATTACTTATTACGTTCCCGTTTGTTTCCTCCCCTCCAGATCTCAAGACAAAACCATACAGTTACAGTAAGCGAAAGATCAGCTCTGGCCGAACGGATCGCATCCTACGCCGTGACGCTATCTTTTTCTTTTTTTCCTGTATCATTGTCTGTTAATAGAAATTAGCGAGATAACAGCGGTTTAATTTTCCCAGCCATCACCTCGTTGTGGAACAAACCACCCAGAAACTGTTAGTTCATTATCGAGCCATTATGAACTGATCATCTTCTTCGTGTTCGAGGCTCGGCGCAGCCCGGGCTGCTGATCTGAGCTTCACCACAACAACTTTGTTATCTGAAGATAACAAGAAGTCATTACAGCGAGGAACGAGGACTTGCAGGGAAGTTCCTGATACAGCACTTTTTGTGCGCTTCATCCTTGTTGATTTCTCTGACACTGAATGAGAAGAGAGATGGGATGAAACTGTGAAGCTCAGACCAGGAAGGAGGGAGGAGGAGATTAAAGAGAGGTAGAGAGAAAAGTGTCAGTTTATAGCTACATTTATGATGTACATCACCGAGATTTGGCAGCAGCTTGAGTTCCACCATAAACACAATACTTCATTTTTCTTTTATTTATTTTTTTGTGTGATTTTTGTAGGTTGGCCTCCCGAGTAAATCATCGTCTCTCACACGCCGCCTAAATCAGACAGAAAGACAGCGGCGCGCTTCGTTACCCACAGGATTAACACAGCAGAATATTTACTCAAGCCTGAACTGGACTTCCCTAAAGCCGAACACCAAACACCCAGCTCTGGCCGGATACGATCACGACCTACTCCACGAGGATGCTACATGCTAGTCTGGTCATCTGATGACCTCAAACAGGAAGTGCAGAAAAAAAAAAAACAGAGGAAGGTAATCCTAGTGCGATGGTGGCGAGTCACAGAAGGATGGACAGGATGGAAAGCGTCAGTCTGTACAGTACATACAAGTGTCAGGCTATACGATCAGATTTTCTTCTTAGCAAAACTAGATGAGGAAGATAGGAGCACAAATAATCCCTTATTTACAGTATCTTTAGGTTTTCTCAGCTAGCTGGAAAGCATTATGTCGGGGTATAAACACTGAATGTTAATAATCCTCTCTGGATTTGCTTGAACTAGCTCGATTTAGATGGAATATAATTTTCCGCGAGATTCCTGTCAGACCTGGGTGTAGCCGGAAATGAAGCGACTATTTCTAACTAACGTCATGATTCGACCTTCCGCCAAATCAATAAACAACAAAATCGAATGTTTATTCTCTAAACAGTAACTACACTTATTACAGAGCACTGACACTGGAGACTCCTCCCCTTAATGCTACACATCTTCAGCATCGGAGTCCCTGCAGAGATAACGTCACCTAATCGACACCTTCCGACCAATCAGAAGGGAGAATTCGGCATGGCCGAGGTGTAACGTTCCAGATCGTGTGTGCCATGTTTCATGTGGTGCATTGTGGGTGGAGAGGAGAAGCAGCAGCAGGCCTTTTCTCCTAACAGTCTATTCAAACAGATGGCTCCATCATGCACGGATGGGCTCTGAGCCCTCGGCTGCAAGGCTTTCCACCAGCATTCAACTCTATCTATCTATCTATCTATCTATCTATCTATCTATCTATCTATCTATCTATCTATCTATCTATCTATCCATCCATCCATCCATCCATCCATCCATCCATCCATCCATCCATCCATCCATCCATCCATGTCAATGTTGCATTAAGCCATGGACTGACTGACTGACTGACTGACTGACTGACTGACTATCTATCTATCTTAAATGCTCAGCTCTTTCTCTCTGCTTCTTGATGTTTTTCTACACCCTGAGAAAAGAAGTCTACTTTTCCTCTAGCTGTTTGTTTCTAGCTTTAAAGCTACTTCACGTCGACCTTCTCGGCTGTGAAGTTCTCCGCTCCTCGACGAAAAATCTACAGTTTTGTATCTTCACATCTGAGACTGTACACCAAATCCAAACGGAAACGAGAACGGTTTGGTCCTATGTACACCAGGTGAGAGGATTTTGTTGTGTGAGAGAAGCTCTCCAGTTTAAAGCACAGTGGTAGTGTTTTTCCATTCCAACATGTGGCCGGATGATTTAAGCGAGCGATAGATGGCTGACAGAGCAATAATTCACAGGGCCAAGGATAGCAAACACAATGCAAATTTGTGTTTAATGACATGTGAATAGAAACACCAGTGCATTATAACATGCTATGACAATCTCTATGTGGATTTTCAAACCTATGCCGTCGGGGCTTATAGAGCGATCTCGGAGGAAGACATGAAACCATTAAAGTGTGGTGATTTTTTTTTTTTTTGGGTGATCCAGTGGTGATCAGAATCAAGCTAAGTATGATGCTTGTTTTGGATGATTTAAGTTGAGATGACGTCAGAGATACTTCCCAAAACCAGCATACGTAAGATTTTCTGATACAATAAGTTAAATTAAATTAAATTGTGGGGCAAGTGGCCTAATGGTTAGAGAGTCTGACTCGTAATCCGAAGGTTGTGTGTTCGAGTCTCGGGCCGGCCACGACTGAGGTGCCCTTGAGCAAGGCACCGAACCCCCCAACTGCTCCCCGGGCACCGCAGCATAAATGGCTGCCCACTGCTCCGGGTGTGTGTGTGTGTGTGTGTGTGTGTGTGTGTGTGTGTGTGTGTGTGCGTGTGTGTGTGTGCGTGTGTGTGTGTTCACTGCTGTGTGTATGCACTTTGGATGGGTCAAAAATGCAGAGAACGAATTCTGAGTATGGGTCCGTATAATTCTGAGTACTTAGCCGTACGTCACTTCACTTAATGTTCTGTTTTTTTATACATTTACAAAAGAAACACCTTAATACTTTTTAACCAGTTAGGTACAGCATGTTATCACTTATATTATAGTAGCTATTAAACACCATGCAGGGAGACGAAAAAAAACCTCTTAACGTTAAATTGGAATTTTGTCTGTTTTTTGTTTCTCTTCATTTCACTTCTCAGAGATTAGGACAGGAACAATTATTTTCAATCGCTCTGCAATTCGAAGCAGGAACTTGTTTAGATTTATAAACTTTTTTAAATAATCGTGCTTGTTTAAAGATCGTCGAGGTTCTCATTTCTCCAGCAATGTTCCAGATTGAAGTTTTTCCCACCGACTGCTACGACTCCGTGACACCGGAGACTCCGTCCTTAAACATCTTCAAGAACGATGAGAAGATTTTCTGTGTCACATAACGCCACATATTTTCGCAATCTGTTAATTATCTGGTTTAAATCTTGTGGAGTGTCTGCCGTACAGATCTCTCTGTTAGATGTTGAGAAATGAGAATGCATTTAAACGAGCGGGTTTATTAAAAACAAACTAAACAAGATCCTTGTTCCAATTACGGTTATAAACGGTTGTTATTTTAGCAGACTGTTTTGTTTTTTTTTTCTGTCTAAAATTTAATAACCACACAGAAAACGGAAATGAAAGAAACACCGTTATTAAAAATGGTTATTAAAATCGTGTTTAAACCAGTTTAACGTTAACAAAGCATTTTTTTTTCTGAGACTGAAAGCAAATGCATCCAAAAATAATAAACAAAAAAAAGGCATAAAGCACAGCAAACACCACGGATGAGCTCGCCGTTTTAATGCTAATAAAATGCTAATAAATGTGTGTGTTTTTTTTTTTTTCATGTGGATGAGGTCAGACCATGAAGAGACAAAGAGATGCTGTATAATGGCACCGGCAGAGTGGACTCAGTCTGACCCCGGGAACGGGATGAAGGCTGTTTACTTCACTTAAAAACAACATCAGCTCCCAGACAACACAACGTCTGAGGCACTGTTTAATGAGGAAGTCTGCTCATGGTGGTGTTCAGCAGCCATTTATAGCGATAAAGAGGCATCAGGTCCAGTCAGGATAATGAAGACAACTGATACTGAAGGAGTTGCTCTGGTGTGCTTTTTGCATCACCTGAATTAAATCCATATTCCTCCTTTTAGTCCATTAACAGTGCATCACGTCAAAAATATGGAAAAAAAGAATGGGAAGAAAAGTAAGAAAATTAAAAAAAAAAAAAAAAAAAAAAAAATCAACAATTCAGTCTTGGAAATTCCAAAGCAGGAAAAAAAAAAAACAATAATAATCTCATTAAATATTTTTTTTAAAATTCAGGTTAAATTTGTATACAAAGTTAAAACCAAAAATCTGATTGAAAAAACAATATATATATAAAATTCATTTTTCAATTCAACTATTATTTACATTTATTACTTGGTAAAACACAAAAACACCAAGTAAATCCAAAATATTTAATAAATATCCAAAATTAAAAACTTTAAATCAATGTGCATATGTGACATGATTGCAGAGTAGGTTTGAAAGTTTCGAACAAAATTTTGTGCAAAAAAAGAAAATCTGACTAGATTTATTTATTTATTTATTCATTTATTTATTTATTCATTCATTTATTCATTTATTTATAACCTGTACTGTCTTGCCTCTTTATCCTATTTTAAATGCATAACTGACCCTAAACTGTATAACTGTCCTGTTTTGGTTGTTCTGTGAATAACCAGAATGCTAACAATAGATTGCAGATGTTGTGAGTAACCATGGTGACCACCGGTAAACTGACGGCTCGAATTTTAATAGCTACTTAGGGAAAAGTTAATAAAAAATCATTTTGTATGTGAAACTGGAAAGAAATCACGGCAGAATTCTTCTCCACAGCATCTTACATGAGAACCTCAGAACCAGGTCCTTATTTTAGTGCTGAATATTACAGTATGTGGCCGGCTCACAATATGGCGGCGTCCTACAGGATGCGTCACAATGATGGATTAACACTCATCTTTGAGTATGTTCTCCTCATGATAATCCCATGAGCCAGGAGATCAATGCTGCAAGAAAATGACAGGACAGAAATTTCAAAGTGACCTTGCTGATGTGAAACTGATGCATGTCCTCGTAGAAGGGGGTCTACTTCCTGCCCGAAAGACTTGATATAAAGGAATTAACGTGTGTTAGAGGAGATCCAACCCTCACGCTGTCATCTGGAGGAATATATCGATAAGCGGCTTACACGCTCGTCCGTGGGTGACAGATTTGTCGGGTTTTTATTTATTTGTTTTAAATGCACTTATTTTTATTCGGTTATGAGGGTTACAGCATGTCCCAGAGGAACAAAAGTGTTTAGACAGAAACACTTCAGTCCTTTGCTAACAGAATAGATTCCAAAGCTTTCACTGGTCCACCACCAAAACCGTCGCACTCACCATCTCGTAGCTCGCTAACGAACCAAAGTCAAGTCTTCTTATATGTAAATTAGCGTGATTGTGATCTTAATTTATCTTGAAAGTGTTCCATTTTTGTAGCACTAGCATTAGCAATGTCCCGCTGTGTGATCAATGCAACACATAACCACTAAACTCTTTACTAACCGACAACTTAGCACCAAAATTTCTTAGCACCAAAGTGTTCCATTTTTGTAGCACTAGCATTAGCAATGTCCCGCTGTGTCATCAATGCAACACACAACCACCAAACTCTTTACTAACCGACAACTTGGCACCAAAATTTCTGCTTCTTGCTAGTTCTAGATTTACTTGGACCAGGGCTCTCAGGTTTTTAAGACAGGCAAGCGTGACATCTCCAACCCCGCACAACCCCCCGGCTCTTTTCATTAGTTGTTGCGTTAAATCTTACCCAGATACAATAGTGCTATTTTCTGATTGGCTGTTGTGTAGCCTCTTTTCTGATAAGTGTCAGGCTCGACTAAGATCTCCAGGGGAGACGTGCTTGATTCCTGCCCGGTTCCATAGAGACGGCGGTGCGGTGCTGACACATTTTGGGTGCTGCGGCATATTAAGTATATGATAAATAGTCTTGATATGATAAAAAGTTTCTCTGCCTGAGAAATACGATGTGTGGCGGAAGAGCGTGACAAAAGACCCAAATGTGTGACTGTCACTCTCAGTGAGTGACACTTGACAGCCCTGTTAGACTTATCTGAAGGAGAAAAAAAAACCTGATCAGTCGCTACCAAGCAGAAAGGGTGAGATCTGGATCTTGAGTCGACTTCTTGTGGCATGGTCAGGATTTAAAACTCTCCTAACCGCAAGCTGAACTCTAACATCATGCTACGCTAGGCCAAGTAACGCTACACCACTCGGGAGCTGCTTTTAAAACCAACAAATTGTTCCATCTTGGTTCACTGGTCAGATTCAGCGGTCAAGTCGTGTACTATGGATTAAATATTACAAACCGATCTGTGTTTGACTTCAGAGCTATTGCTAATCCGAGGCAAAATTCCATCACATTTTAAAATTATGCTCAGATTCATGTTTGGTTTTGAGAAGTAAAAGAAAGTTGCTGTTAAATATAACCGACAATGTCCATTCAAAGTCTAACAGAAAGTCAATCACATATTCGTTCCAGTTTTTTTTAATCGAAATAAATATTTAAGTTCGTCGGTGGCCAGCTTTAGCGTAAACATTGTTAAATATTATCTCACGCCAAAAAAACAAGGTTGCGTGTCTGAGATCTGCAATGACCATAAGAAAAAAAACAAAACAGCTATAGAATATTTTCTCACCAGAAGAAAATCTGCAAGCATTCACACGTAAAATAAATAAATAAATAAATAAATAAATAAATAAATAAATAAATAAATAAACACACACTCCACACTTTTGCTGCTGCTGCAAAGCTTAATAACATGCAGTGACGTTATCCGGGCAAATTCAACACCTCCGAATCTTATTTATAAGTCATGCCACATCCGTCTTCGTCTCACTCTCTCGTACATCCGTGCACTGTATTTCTCTCTGCCGACTGACCGCGAGTGGCCTGATGTACAACTACGCGCACACACACACACACACACACACACACACAAACACACACACACACACTCTGGCCTTCAGTGGTACACTCTTGTCTTCAAAGCAGCCCTCTGTTCACTCAGTGCAGACAGTGACACTGTGCAAATGACTCACAGAGCAAAGCATCATGGGAATACTGGCATCCTCTGTATATCTGTGGTGTGAAAAGTCTCACTTACTCCGCCGAATGCGATTTTCACTCCTGTTCGAGTTGATCTCGCACCAAATCTGCACGAACTCCGTGGTGCGAGAGTGATTGAATTTTTTAGATGGAAGAAATCTAATCATTTAGCAGAAAATCAGGTTCATTTCCGATGATTCTTTTGGCCACGATACACAGTACGCTGTTTGAACACTTTGTTCTGTGAAGTGGGCGGGGCTACCTTGGGTAAATCTTGCATCGACGTTACCTTACCCTTGCGTAGCGGCGTTGATATCATCCCTGCTTCCTTGATCAAAAGTAGAAGCAGTTGATACCCAACTAGTATATGAGCCTCTACGAGTGAGTTAGTAAAATGGATATAACCTCATTGAGCTAACGATCTTTAGCACAGACTACTTTAAGAATGTTCTAATGGAGTAACTTGTTCTATACATGTATGGCTGAACAATCCCACTTTCAACATATATACCCAGGATTTTTTTTTCACAGAATGTAAAGTGGGCGTGTCTAACTTTGCCATCACTTTAAGGATGCTATGTTATGGCTTATCGGTTATGTAAATTTTTTAAGCAGCTCACTAGACCAGAGTCTAGCTAAAGACTAGCTAGCCATAGTTTTTCCAGTTTTTTTTATAGACATTTATTCTCATTTCGTCTAAAAATGCCTTGCTCAGGGGCTCAGCAGTGACAGTTTCATGGACCAGGGATCCGATCTCGCGACCTTCCGATCAGTCATCCAACACCTTTCCTACAAGGCTACTACATACCGCGAGTCATTTTACTTACACTTCATGGCAGGAGTGTTAATTCAGTTCTTTTATTTGCTTATCCAGCTCTTTGTCAACATGGAATTTTATGCAACTGCACAAATTTTATTTCAGCACTTTACTGTGTTCTATTTGCATGTGACCCATAGCGAAGGTTAATACCTCCAAAGCGTTCAAGCGCGTCATTTGTAAATCTGAGGAATACACATGGATGAAGAAGAAAAGATTGAGTCTCATACTTATACATTATTCATGCCAGTGCACGATGAAACATGGTAATTGACACAAGATAAATCAGCGGACTGATGGATGGAACCGAGATCTTTCTAAGGCTGAAAGTTTTATAAATGCACCCCAAGGGAAGGAGTCAGTACTTATCTTCTAATCGAACGAAAAGGTCAGTCATAATGCCATTTTCCAACAAAATAATAAACGGATCTTCTGACATCTTGTTCCCGGGATCTTGTCGGCCCGCTCCACTGTCTCTGCTATCGTGGCTAGGATCGAATCAGAAACTCGTCCACTAACTGGAAGTGAATTTGTTTAACCGATTATAAAATTTATTGAAATTTATATTTTTCAAGAGAAAGATAAGATACCTGCATTGTCATTATACATAATTGTGGTTTAAGCTGTCACTGTTGGGCCATGGGCTAGGGCCTAAACCCTGTATCGCTGTAGCCTGTGTTAATGCTGTATCACGGATGGCCTACGCTCTGACCCTAGCCTCCAAAGTTGCCAATTGTAAAGAAATAATTTTACTCTGCTGTAATGTACAGTATGTGACAAATAAAGGCTTCTATAAAGACAGTGATCAGAAGACTACACAAGTCCTGGGAAAGCCCTAGAACCCCCTACCATTGGTGAGACTTGAGGCTTTGACATAATTGGAATAAGTCTTCTCAAAAAGAGAATCAACCTACCCAAGGACTAAACACCGAACAGGCGAACACAGTCTCTTGGAATTTATTTAAAACCTATGTCAACTCGGCATTTACATAGGTCCGTATCAATTGTCATGTAGATGCAAAGTAGTCATCTACATATATTAACATCAATGAATCGCATTCTACTGATTTGTGAATTACAGAGTGTGCTTTAAACAGTGCAGCAGCAAATTTGCATGCAGTCTTTAGCGGTAAATCGAATCATCCATCTCTTTTGTGCTGTGTTTGTTCTGAGATATCAAGACCAGCTATGTGAATGATTTCTTCGCCAGCTAGAACAGAATTGGGGTCGACTGTCTTGGCTGCTGAAATCAATGGTAATCTTAATTGTGTCGTCCTTCCTCGTGGCCTTCAATCGACAGAAATGTTAATTTAATCTGTTCAACGATTTGATGTAAGTCTCATGACAGTAGTGCTGCTGGCAATTTGTCCAAAGGCTGATGACCAGAGCATAGGTGTAACAGCAAAAGTAGTAGAAGTGATCTCTCCAGGGTCATTTACACTAGTAAAATTGATGAAGGAATCATAATAAACAAGGAACTTGACATTAATTTGGCACAAATTGAACTCTTATACTCACTAGAAGGGTTGCATTTATGCATATATACCTGTATAAATATTGGTGCAGCTAAAGGGTCCTGGGTTTGTCCATCTGGAGGAATTGTGTAACAAGGGTGTCCCTAGAAGAAAAAAAAAGGATTCCATATGGTACCTTCTATTAAGCTATTACTGTCTAAAGTAGCTCATTACATTAGAACGAGCTCGATGAGAGATACCCGATACTGTACCTCTTCTATTTTCTGAAATTCCCCAAAATTCATCCAAGTCTCAGATTCAGTCAACTGTTGATATGTTGGAAGCGCAAGTAGGTGTTAGATATTTCATCACCATATTTGTGCCTCGCAGTTCTGATAAATGACTCACGTACGACTCACAGAAAGCATTATAAAAATTATTTTGTACGTCTACTACAGCATTTTAAAAGACTTCATATCTACCCACACTTTTCCTTGACGTGTAATATTCTAAACCAAATAATTATTGACTCTAGGTAGAGGGATTTTCCCTGGAATTAATTAGCTGAATAACTGTAGTTGTCACTCATATCACCATGCTAAAGGATTAGAAATCCTCAAAATCCCACATTATCCGAATCCTAGCAAGCAATCCTGGATAAGAAGATCTTCCTGGCTGAATTTTCTCACAATTCAGTTAGGCAGCGGGTATGATGCCCTAAGCAGCACAAAGGCCATTACCACGAGCAGTAAGAACACATAAATGCCTATGCACTACGCCAAGCCACCTTCCCTCAAAACCACTTTCACGCTCCAGAACCTCCGAGCAGCCAAAAATTGGTTTCGTCATGAATGGCAGCACGATGAATCAAATGGTGCTTGAGAGGTGCTGAAGACCTGGCCACCTAACCTAATAGACATTGCAATCTGGCCATGCAAAAGGCCAGAGAGATGTCGAGAACTTTGAAAACTACAAGGTAAGCAAGTTTCGTAGAAGGGCATCGAGGCAACTGGACTCGGGGTTTGATCTTGAAGATGCTTGTCGACTCATCTGCAGAGCCTCGTTAATTCTACGGAAAGATACAAGTCCTTCTTACTTCTTTCATTCATGCTTAAGGGTTAATACAGACTGTACATCTGAAAACTGTTCAGCTCAGCTTGGGACGAGCCAGTCCATTAAAAAAAATCCCTATTCCCTGGTCATCTTAAATTCAAATTGTTGTCTGAATTCAATTGAACCACGATGCAATCTGATCAGATACAGATGCCATCTGCTGCCTTGATTGGTTCAGGTTTCTTGACTGGCCATATTACTTCCTTTATCAAGTTGCATTATGGTTGGTAAAGCATATCTTATATACAGGTATATATATATATATCTTTCCACATTATCCCAGCGCATGAAGGTGCATATAGCACAATCTTAGCTCTTCCGGTCTACTTATACATCAGCAATTGGCAACCTGATTTCTTTACTGGATCTTCACTAATCATTTTAACCCCAGGATCCTGGGTCTATCATGGGAATACCAGGCTTGAGTTGGGAGTATACTTTAGCCTTTGGGGACATTTATGACATTACTGTGAATCTTGAATCTTGTCTACAGAAAGGCATTCACTAAATTCCAGGGGTTTCGTTACCACGACGTAAAGTGGGCGTGTTTCCGGAGGTCTCGGAAAAACGCCCTCTTTAAAAAAAAAAAAAAAACGTCATACTTACGAAGGACAAAACAGTCATACAGGTAGATTTATTTTAGAAAACAAATAAACAACCAAAAACTATGGTTAGGGTTAGATTATCAAATAGGCCACGCCTACCCGATGACGCAATATCTGTTACACTGTTCTGAAATCCCTGGAAATAAGTGCCTGCCTGTAAAGAAATGCTATCTATTCCATATACATCATACAGTATAAATAGAAGAAAATACTGAAAATTAGTTGAATATTTGCTAAACATGATCTCTGCATTACAGAATATTAATAGATATCAAAGACTGCCTTATTGTACATTGCCATTTCCATCCTAGCTACCAAAGAAGTGTCATAAAGAATGTCAGTTTCACCAGTCTTGCTGAAAAGTGGTGACATTTTGGGAACATTTTCTTACCCTCATGTCATTCTACAAGCTGTAGTTTGTGTGATGCTAGATTCACAAACAAGATCTGTTCAATCTGTTCCCGGTTATGAAATATCACATTTTGAAGCACTGAGCAAGTGTATTCCTGACACTCCCTACTGCCATTTCCACGTTTGTCAGCCTACGCACATGCTGATGATGCCATCCCTGCCTTTTTTTTCCCCAAATAAAAAGAAACTTGAAAAAGAATCTGTCATCGGAACCAAGGTTTCTATATCAGCAGTCACTCTCTGCATGAACTCCACTCCATCAACACTCATCTCTCAGTCTGCCAGTCATTTTCCACCACAAGTGTTTGCCTGCAAGCAGTACAAGTTTCGAGCACATTCATCACCTCATTTGAAGAAAAAGTTTGCCCATACTTTTTATCACATTAGCGAAAGAAGTCATAGTAAACAGTTTCTTTTGAGAACATACAAACACAATCTGTTCCCGGCATCTAGTGTACAGACATCAATTTGGCATACTTCACCAGACTTCAAACATATGTCCTTCTTTTTTTTGCTTCGGTTGCAATTCGGTCGCTTTGTTTATCCGAGTGGTTTTCATGCTAATTTTAAAACTTCTTATTTTACAGAATCATCATTTACCAAATGGGTTTGCAAAAATACCGTAACTGCTGAAAAAGCGTGTCTATAATAAAAACCCCTAACAAATGGGACCTATCACAACATGGTTAGTGTTAAGTTCATTCATTCATTCATTCATTCATTCATTCTCTACCGCTTATCCGAACTTCTCGGATCACGGGGAGCCTGTGCCTATCTCAGGCGTCATCGGGCATCGAGGCAGGATACACCCTGGATGGAGTGCCAACCCATCGCAGGGCACACACACACTCTCATTCACTCACACACACACACTACGGACAATTTTCCAGAAATGCCAATCAACCTACCATGCATGTCTTTGCACCGGGGGAGGAAACCGGAGTACCCGGAGGAAACCCCCGAGGCACGGGGAGAACATGCAAACTCCACACACACAAGGCAGAGGCGGGAATCAAACCCCCAACCCTGGAGGTGTGAGGCGAACGTGCTAACCACTAAGCCACCGTGCCCCCCTAGTGTTAAGTTCTTAGTATAAAATTATTTTAAAAAAAATGCTTGTATTACTTGTTGTACTTCTCTCTTGGGCTTACTCCAGCATTTTCTTCTTAATATGTAAGCTTTTGTCCTCTCTTTGAAGCCTTTATTTTGTCACATATACATTACAGCACAGTGAAATTCATTCTTTGCATATCCCACCTGTCATGGTTGGGGTCAGAGCGCAAGGTCAGCCATGATAAAGCACCCCTGGAGCAGAGAATAACAACAATGAGGCAGCACTGGGGCTTGAACCCTGACCCTCTGATCAACAACCTAGAGTCTTATCCACTTGAGCCACCACTGCCCACTGCCCACCATTAGCAAAACAGGCTAATTTCCTTGCAAGTTTTCGCCCCCATAATGTCTCTACGCACATTTAATTAGAGTCCACATGTGACAAGATAAAAATACGATTCTAAGGTTGTTCTTCCAGAAAATTGCACAAGAAGGTACCCAGTGACTGGTAAAAGCTAAAGCTCTGAGCAGAGAAATGAAGAAAGGCCATCCAACACTGGCATGCGTTTGGTCTGAAGAATTATTCAATGCTAATCATTTGAATTCGATGCTTTAACGAGTCGTACTCAACTTTAAGGAAAAATTGTTGCACTGTCAATTGTGACTGAAATCACAGTACAACAGAACAGAAGGTTGCCTACCGGCATCTCATTTGCCAGTGTGTAGGAACTTAAAAATAAGGAAAAAGTCCACACTGTGTTATAAAATTGGTTATTTTATAATGGCAAAAAGATTGAAGAGATCAAGATCTAGTTTTCCACAAATGGAGTTCTGCCAAAGCCTTGCAGTGAGAAATGAAGGTAAGAAAATGTTCCCAAAATGTCACCGGTTATCTGTCACCGTGGAGGAACGGACCAGCCTACAGTATGGTTTTTTTGATGTCTAGGATGTTTATGTCAATGTTAGGTCAAAGGGTCTGACTTATAGGTCTTCCATATGGACATTCTATCAGCCAGTGATTTAGCTAAAAGGTCGTCCACTGGCTTTTGTTTCCTGTCTTGTTTGGTAAATAAACCACGCCTCCTTGAGCCAGTTGGCTCGATGATATCGGTTAGCCTCGTCTCTCAAGGAGGATGAGCACTCTCAGACAAAGCCATTGCAAAAAAAAATAATAATAATACGATCAATAAAACATCTCCCCACATCCAACACTCTCATTTTGCCCTTTCTTTTGCTTTTCTCTGGGAACAGAAATGCAAACAGCTCCTGGGATTCTGACAGATGATGAAGGGTTTGCAGGAAAGTTGGTGTAACCTGACAGCCTCGGTGTTTTGCGTATGTTTCCTTTGTTCTGCATTTGAGAGCGAATGTGAGAAGATGCTTGGGAGACTTACAGTACCTTGCCTACACGTTGCTTTTTTATATATCCGAACCACCTCGTGACGTCTTTACATGCGAGTTAAAACCTAGAAGGACAGGAAGCTTGAGCGAGGCTGTGTGGGCAGGAGACGGAGGCACGCAAAGGCTGTAGATCCACACACGTTTTCACTCGATTAGAAAGTTTAGCATGAAAAATCTTTCGATTTGAATCTCTAGCTTCTTACTCATGCTCTCAGACATCATGGATTTGGATCTAACAAGCACACACTGCAGTCGTGTTAAGCTCTAATGTGTCACCATCAACCCCCCCCCCAACACACACACCTATACTGTTAGGTTTATCAGCAGACACCCACTAAAGTGCCACAACGGGATGTAGAGTGTTTCGGTATCAGGTCTTCACGTGCAGGCGACAAAGTGACGTGAACTAAGCCTCCAACAGCACTGCCACCCGGGCGAGATTACTCCAGCTCTTTGATCATGCAGACAGGTAAATCTTCGACCTGGTCGTGGATTAGAGCCTTTTTAATTTCAGGGTTTGCATGGAAGCGTTTGCAAATCCCCACCTAGTCTTGAGAGGACGGTTAGCATACACACCTGCTACAAGATCGCGAGGTTGAATAGGTGATTTGCATATTACTGAAAGCCTTATTGAGCTCTCTCTCTCTCTCTCTCTCTCTCTCTCTCTCTCTCTATCTATCTTTTATTTTCAGTTTTCATGACATACCTCCTGGAACAAAAGGGCATTGTGGTATTGTAGTAGCTTACTGGTTAAGGCTTTGGACTGCTGATTAGAAGGTTGTGAGTTTAAAACCCAGATCCACTAAGCTGTCACTGTTGGGCCCCTGAGCAAGGCCCTTAACTCTCAGTTGTATATAAAATGACACACTGGATAAGAGTGTCTGGTAAATGCGATGTAGCATCTCTATTCGAATACAAAACTGCGTGTGACCTTAATCAGAAAGACTATTTTCCAACCAATTTAACAGCAAATCCCAACATGAAAGTACCGGAACTGTTCAGTTTCCCAAAAAACTGTTTCTAAAACTTGTTGGAAACATAACTCGATACGGATGATATTTAGAAAGCTGATTCAATTGAACACTGACAGCTTTGGACAACTGTAAATGAGCAGGGTTCGGGTAGGCAGTGAAACATTAATCATTTATGGTAATGAAATGTAGAATATAAAGGTAATGGGACTTCATAAGAGACTACTTAGTTCTGATGAATAAAGATAATTATTAAGATTGATTTAGAAATTTGCTAACAGGAGATGACTGGCTAAAAAGGAAAATCCAACTCAATGTAATCACAGATAAACGATCCAATGGGTAAACGAATGAAACAGAATCTCTCTCTCTCTCTCTCTCTCTCTCTCTCTCTCCCTCTCTTTCTCCCTCTCTCACACACACACACACATCCACTTTAATCTCCAAAAGCATATCTATCCTTGCTGACTTTTATTATGCAGCGAGTTGAGATAACACGCTAATTAGAACGCTAAGGCATAATACGACACATTGTGCGCTGGAATATGGCATGCACACACACACACACACACACACACACACACACACACACACACGCACACACAAGGAATCGTGAGCTCCTTTGTCATTTACTTTAAAATGAGAAAATGTTTCCAGACTAACAACAGATTTCTGTATTTCATCAAAAAAAAAAAAAGGTTGATTCCTATGATCTGGTTATAACACAATCTAAACCCGGGATAAATAAAAACACTTATCCTCTAACATTTTCCAAGGTCCAGGCTATAAAGTTAAATCAGCGAGTAAAAATTTATTCTCATTCTTACCATTTCGAGAAGGAAAACAGAGGTTATAACTATAGCGGAAACAAGTCTACGTAAAACCTACACAAGCCAATCCTTAAAAATAACAAACCTACTGTATTATGTAAACGTTTTTTTTTAAACGTGGAAGAAAACTAATTCTCAATTTTATCAACTCATCAACACAAATTGACATTATATGTCACATGACATAGAAAGTGCTATGACACTTAAAAGTTATGTGAAGTTAATAGGTACAGTAGTTTCTGGTAGGTCAAAGTGAGCCGATGACGACGACGACACTTTATCTCGTTATAAAATAGAGTGAGTACAGTAGATACATAACATGTCATATCTAAACTCACTATTTACAGATATAGAGATATGTGTTCTATATATGTAGAAAGCTGCTGCTACATCAAAGTGTTATAATGCATCATGAGGCTATGTCACCTGGCCCAGGTGTTACTTCATCCTGTGATCAAAATGAGCAAAAACATTCTTTATGGCAGGTGGCAGATTTTTTTTTGTTATTTGTTTTTAAATGTTTATGCCAGCTTTTATGAAGGGTTTATGTAGGTTTGAAATAGTGTTATAATGCAACATTGCCCAATATAATCCGACATAAAGCTTCGTCCCCTGATGGTTTGCCAACCTGTCATCAAAATGAACAAAATCAGTCATTTATATGGCTTTAATTTTTTTTTTAAAGGCCACTAGTTATGAAGGGTTTATGTCATTTTAGGTTTAAAGTAGCCCTATGAATATAGTCCTAAAGTGATGAACATACATAAGGTTCACTTTAATGAATAAACCTTACTAACAGAAGCTGATTCGTTTCCCATAAATGAATGTGACACGGAATAAGTCGAGTGTGCAAGTTGCACAAGAAGAAGAAAAACTACAGTGTGTGCGGAAAGTCGGAAAGACTTACCTGAAGTCAGGGAGAAGCATGAAAGAAGAAAAAGAAAAAAGAAATAATGTTAAAACGAATGATTTCTGTTGCTCATATTAGATCATAAACCGAAAATTAACGTCTTGCTAATTAACATTTTATCAATTCTTAGATGAGTATATAATTAAAGGGCATGATAAATCAATATTATTTCTTGTTGAATGCTCTGGGCTTGAAAAAAAAGAAAGAAAGAAAGAAAGAAAGAAAGAAACACTTTTCACACACTTGTAATAAATTAAATTACACCAGCACTAGACTCGGGCCATTTTAGTTCAGACAATAATGCTGATTAACGGAAAACGATTTTGCTTTTGCATACAGGTGTGAATGGCGTGCTGTTATTTTACCGCTGGCTTAAATTCCCTTTAAAGCACATTTGCAAAACAACGATCTCGGCAAGATATGAATAGAGCGATCGTTTAGGCAAATTTACACCCTGAAAAACCTACACGCAGACATAAACAGAGACGATCGCATCGCCTAACTGTCCACCGGGGGGAAAAACAAACATTTCTCTGAGCGGCTCTTACTGTGGAAAAAAAACAAACAAAGAAAACAAAAAATCGCACGACATCTTTCCAGCTAGACGAAAACAATAAAGCACAAGGCGTCGGTTCTAAACAAACACGGCTAATGCGAGGTGAAAGGGTTTATACACAGGACGAGAAAAAAGAAAGGCGCGAAGAGATTTAGAGCTGGAGAAAAGCTCGTATCTGCTAGAACACGATCGCCAGGTGCGCTAGTGTTTGAGGTGAAAATATAGAGGCAGGTGTGTTTATATTTGAGAGGGAAAATATAATAAAAAAGTCTGAGAGTCACGATTGCAAATTCATAAGCCTTCTCATGAGGCTGCCGAGTGGAATAGCTTTGGGCTGGGAATGGCTTTTCTATCGAATCGATTTGGGTGAGATCCGCATGAACCTCGGCCTCGTGCAGGAACTCTGAGAAAGATCGAGGAAGAAAATAAATAAATAAATAATGAATTAGCTTTAAATGTTGAATGGTTTTATGCCAACTGTCATGAAGAGCTTTTGTACACACTTATGGTCCTTGGGGTTTTATATGGAACTGTGGGATTCTGTATGTGTCCAATACCCCATCATATCCCCATAACCCACCTCCATAGCATAGCCTGTTTAGCAAAGTTGTTGCTATAGAAACGACTAGTATGCGTTAATGTGATCATACGTTACTGTTCGAGGAGCTGAATCCTCCTGATCCTTTATCTTAGTCCCTATTTTCAACCCACTCTTAGCCATGAACTTATATTTTAAAAGTAGATCATCTAAACGCATGTTCTGTGCAAGGTTCCCTCATTACCAGAAGCGCTAGCTGTCTGCAGGAAGACATTTATAATGTGCTGTATGTGAAATTTTTTGTATCTTTGAGGAGAAAAAAAAAAAAAAAAAAGAGTGGGTGTCTTTTTATATCTACCATATGCACTGTCGCCTGAGCTATTATGGCAGCAGGCTGTGAGACATGGAGAAGGCTTTGAAAAAGGAGTGAATTGTTGACAGGTAAAGAACGGATGTTGTAGTGTGATTGTGGCTGAGGTCATGTGACTCAGTGAGTTAGAACTGACTTCTGATTAAGGTCATGAATAAATGTGTTTGCGTGTATAATGTGACTTGTTTATCTGTGTACACTTTGCAGTGTGTGTGTGTGTGTGTGTGTGTGTGTGTGTGTGTGTGTGTGTGTGTGTGTGTGTGTGTGTGTGTGTGTGTGTGTTAATCGTTTTTGCACAGTGTATTTGTTGATCATCCATGATTAGTCTGTGTACAGGGTGTCCATCTGCCTGGAGAGAGAGGTAGAAAGAGTAAGAGCGAGAGAGAGAGAGAGAGAGAGAGAGAGAGAGAGAGAGAGAGAGAGAGAGAGAGAGAGAGAGAAAGGATGTGTGTATGTTTTGATCGTTCATGTACAGTGTGTAAATCGGTTGCATGCAGTGGCTTTAATCAACTGTGAAGTGTGTGTGTGTGTGTGTGTGTGTGTGTGTGTGTGTGTGTGTGTGTGTGTGCTGATCATCTGTGTAGAGTCAGAGTGTGTGTGTGTGTGTCAGTCAGTGTGTGTTGATCGTCTGTGTAGAGTCAGAGTGTGTGTGAGTTGATCGTTCATGTACAGTGTATAATAAATCATCTGTACACAGTGTGCTGATCATCTGTGTAGAGAAAGTGCGTGTGTGAGTCAGTCGTCTGTATGTACTGTGTTGATTGTGTGTGTGTGTGTGTGTGTGTGCTCATCTAAAGCATCTCATTTTAGTATTTCAGTAGTGTGGCTACAAACAGGCACTACGGAATGATGACTGTGTGTGTGTGTGTGTGTGTGTGTTTGTGTGTGTGTGTGTGTGTGTGTGTGTGTGTGTGTGTGTGTGTGTGTGATGACAGAGTCTTGAAAACATGTCTTAGTCTCTTAAAATAATTTACTATTCAGTGGGAAAATTGATTTGAAGTTCCATATTTGCTCCACTAATTTCTCCGGAGTTTGTGAAGCATCATAATGTTGGTTGTGTAGTGTTCATGTCTCTGTGTGTCTCCTTGTGTTTAATGCTTCATGATCTTTACACATGAACCCATTAGTTTAAATATTCTTTGCGAATCGCCTGTAGTATGCCTCGTGTCTGTGCTGATTCTCACTCTCGGTTAGGGGTTTTAGAAATCTGGAGCCTGCTGATATGAAACGGCTCTCTTTGATTTCCGTCTAACACTGTGAACGTCCGTCTGGTCCGAGCGACACGCACCGGTCTCTTGGAGTGAGGGACGGATGCTCGCTGTGATGAACTGAGACAATTACAGCGCTCATATTCCCTCAGTGATGACTTTTTAATCTGGCTGTAATCACTGTGACATAATTGTGATGCCGTGAATGAGAGCCAAAGCGAGTGAGAGAGAGAGAGAGAGAGATGATGAGGCGACCGCGTATTGTCTCTGTCGTTCCCGTAATGCATTAATGATGATTAAAGTGCAGCACCATTCAGATTACTGTATTGTGACGGTCTGGCACACACACCATGCGTAGATGCTGCAATAGACTGAAACGGCTCACGGGAGAGCCAGACTGGGGGAAAGACAGATAGAGGAGATAAAAAGAGGTAGAGAGAGAGAGAAGATACAAAGAAAGTAGGCCTGGGAGACAAACAAAATGTAGAGATGGAAAAATAACAGCGCGAGCCAGACAGCTAAAATAAGTGAGCTAGCTATTGGAGATGAAACTTCTTGGTAAACTGCGAGAGCTTGTTCGCTGTGGAGCGTCGTTTGTTTGCAACTAGAAAGGAGGAGGAGGAGGAGTGTGATGTCCGGCTGCGAGTTTTTCCTTTCCCTTGCTTGGCTGACCGGAGCTCGCTAGTTACGATTAGCTACGAAACAAGCTTTTGTTGAAGGAGAAAGTGAGGCTCAGATTTCTCAGCATTTAGCATGCGATGGTTGAGTTTTTTTTAGATTCGCATGGCTCTAAGGCTCTCAGTAGCAAGCTAGTTGTCAAGCTAGCTAACTGCTCCTCAGATTTCTCAGCATGTAGCTTGTCATGTAGTTTTTTGCTTAATGTGTGGCTTCTACTTTCTCGAAGGCTCTCTGTAGCAAGCTAGTCATCACACCGGCTAGCAAAACGTCTGATTTCTTAGCATTTGCTCATAATGGTGTTAATTCAGATTTCTCTAAGGCTCTCTGTAACAAGCTAGTCATCAAACTAGCCAGCTACACCTCAGATGTTTCAGCATTTAGCATGTCATGCTGTTTTTTGCTTCCTGTATTACTTTACATGGTTCAAAGGCTCCCTGTAGGAAGCTAGCCATCTAACTAGCTAGCCGAACCTTTTGATTTTACAGCAATTAGCTAATAGTGTGAATTTATTATTATTATTTTTTTTTGTGCTTGCATCGTGGCTTCACATGGCTCGAAAGCTCTCTGTAGGAAGCTAGTCATCAAACTAGCTAACTAAAACTTTTGATTTCTCAGCAATTAGCATGTAATGATGTGAGTTTATTTGCTTCCTTCATCTGGGTGACTGCATTGACCTAGCTAGCTAACATGATTATGGGAAAAGATCAATCAAAGATCACAGAAAAATGTATACTTTGGGTTTGTTTACTTGTGTTGATTTAATCTTTAAATAATTCGTTCTGTTCACATTCTGTGACACGTCATATTTTTATCGATAAGAGAAAAAGGCAGCTGCACCACACACACACACACACACACACACACACACACACACAAACACACAAACTGTCATGCTCTACCACCCACAGTACAGGTAAATAAAATCTCAAGGCTCCTTCGGGACCTTCTCAGCTTTTTGTAGAAATGGCAAATCAATGAATTGTTTTCTTTTGTTTTTTTTTTTAATTAAAAAAAAACAACAACACTAATTCGAAGGCATCTGAAGGCACAAAGAGATAGAAACACCCATTTTGTTTATATGAGCTAAGAAAAATCCGACAGCTTCCAGACTCTGCTTCCAGAAAACATGGTTTTAACTTGTCGTCTTCGGAGTCACGACGAGAGACCAGTTGATACCATAGTGGTACAGACGCACACCCTGAGCAACGCATCCTCACACTCTTAAAGCAGGGTTCGAGCTCCCGCCAGTTCCCACGCCCTCCACTCGGAATTCCCCACATTGTCCATGTCTGAGCCTGAGATCATCCTGGATGTTTCATGCACTTAATCTTCTTTATCTTTTAAGCTTTCGCATTTGTCACTGCAATGCATTGTTTTTCTTCACGTGTATAACACACACAAACACATCTTTCAGTATTGTTTCACTCTCAGCATCATCCTGTCCTGATTCCTCGCTCACACCATCACCGACGGCTAGCCTGACATCCTCCGCCTCCTCGACTCAACAGGTAGACAGCAGCCAGCCAGCTTGGCATCATGGGATATCCCACTCAGTCACAGAGAGAGAGAGAGAGAGAGAGAGAGAGAGAGAGAGAGAGAGAGAGAGAGAGAGAGAGAGAGAGAGAGAGGGCATAAACTCACTCTCTATATATATATACTCTCTCAAACACCACATATACATACTGTCTCTCTCACGTGTTTTAACATCAACTCTCAACGCTGTCACACACTTTCTTTGTCTCTCTCTCTCTCTCTCTCTCTCTCTCTCTATCTCTCTCTCTCTCTTTAAATCTTTTTACATTTACAGCATTTGGCAGACACCTTTATCTAGAGCGACTTACATTATCTAATTTTTTTTTATACAACTGAGCAATTGAGGGTTAAGGACCTTGCTCAGGGGCCCAAAGGTGGCAGCTTGGTGGACCTGGGATCGAACTCACAACCCTCAGATTTTTAGCCCAACACTTTAACCACTAGGCTCCCAAATAATCTAACACACACACACACACACACACACACACACACACACAAGCGCCTAATCAGGAAGTTTTTTAGGCAAATTCTCCTACAGACAATACACAAGTTATTAGATGAATAAATCAGAGAACACTTATATTTTCATTGTGGTGATGAGGAGTGAAGAATATTAGCTCCTCTATCATCACACGGATATATATTTGCCTGTCACCGGAAGCCAAAAGGGTTGGCATATGAGACAGAGGAGAGAGGAATTAACATCAGGAAGTGATTCATTTTCTTTGAGATCTCGGTAAATTTGGACTCCACTGATTTGCTAAAAAGTAATTACTGACACCACGACTTCTTCGAATCGCATGAAATCTATTTACAGGCAGTTTGTTTTATCACATTTGGGGACTTTTGTGATAAATTTTTGCAATCTGCCTTAATTTAATACTCGGTGTGTGTGTTGGGGGTTGGGGTGGGGTTGGTAGCTGCTACAAACCACTGACACTGGAGACTCCTCCCATAAATATTCAATTAAAAAAATGAACACAATTAACAATGGATTCTGAGTCATAGTATACACAATAGCACAAGAACACAAAGTGTCTGACCAATCAGATTCGAGAATTTTATAACAACACATAAGAATATGGCACAGGACCACTTAACAAAATAATAATAATAATAATAATAATAATAATAACAATAATAATAATAATAATAATGTCTGGCAAAAAGAAGAAAGCATGTCCCATTGAGGGGGCGGAGTCATCCTGGAAGAGACCCCGCCTATCAGAATAGACACATTTCATGGTAGGTTAAAAGCAGACAGTCAGAACTCGGGACTGATTTGCCGTGAGCCTTCGTCGTAAAGGAATGAGTACAGCAAAAGCATGGTGGCGAATATAAATGCCCCCTCCCTCCTTCCCAATGCAACATTTCATAAAATAGCCAATAGTAAATTTCTACCATGGAAAATAATTCAATATTTGGCGTCTGTTAAAAGCTGCACATGTTCTTCCAGTGACTTGGCAGCTCTTGTAGATGGACTGCACATGTAGATCAGAACATCCTGATTAGTTTAAGACAGCTGGTGTCATTAACGTCCATGTTCCGGTCCAACCGACGAGAAAAAGCACGAACCATTCCAGCCAAGCATCATCTAACTGAGCCTCGTTTCCTCCAATCCCTTTTTAGCCAAGACACGTGATTCTGTTACGCAATGCAGAATTAGCTGTAGCGTCTACAGCCGCTGTGAAACCACAGGGAACAATGTCAACTCCGACTTCCAGACTTCCAGCCTGCATTGTTTCAGTGCCAAACAAGACAAATCTGTTTTCCCGGAGAAGTGCGAGAGAAAACTCCACAATACTGCCGTCTCGGGGGAGAAGAAAAGGCCTGGCATATTGGCTCTCAGCACCGATCTCCTCTTTCTCGGTCTTTATTCCTGCAGTGTCTGGCTCTCGAGGTTCAAGCAACAGGCTGAGGTCACGTCTACACACACGTACTCCTTCCTTCTGACGCTGACGTTAAACGCGCCGCACCTCAGAGATGTTTAATCAATCAAACAGGAAAAAAAATAAACACAGTCGGTGCTGGGATACAAGTGAAGACTATCTTCTCGATATACTGTACAAGAACTACAGAGTTAAATACCCCAAGCCTGGGGCAATAGATACATGTCCATGCATGGGCTCACATGACCACACACAGTCATATATCTATGAACATGAGAAAAAAGCACAATAAAGTGTGTCGTGATGCAATATGGATGGATGGATGGATGGATGGATGGATAGATAGATGGATAGATAGATAGATAGATAGATAGATAGATAGATAGATAGATAGATAGATAGATAGATAGATAGATAGATAGATAGATAGATAGATAGATAGATAGTCAGTCCATGGCTTAATGCAACATTGACATGGATGTATAGATAGATAGATAGATAGATAGATAGATAGATAGATAGATAGATAGATAGATAGATAGATAGATAGATAGATAGATAGATAATCAGTCAGTCCATGGCTTAATGCAACATTGACATAGATAGATAGATAGATAGATAGATAGATAGATAGATAGATAGATAGATAGATAGATAGATAGATAGATAGATAGATAGATAGATAGATAGATAGATAGATAGATAGACCGATAGTCCATGGCTTAATGCAACATGACATATGTTTATATATCCGTTGTTTTTTTGTATAAATATATAGAATGATACATGGGAAAGGGCCAGTGTGTGAAAGGAAGAAACTGTCTCTCTCTCTCTCTCTCTCTCTCTCTCTCTCTCTCTCTCTCTCTCTCTCCATGCGGCATTTGAATCCACTGTTTTTGGCATTAGCATTTTAATGGACGAGATCCCCTATAAGTGCAAGGGGTCGAAGTCTACTTAAGAATGTCGCACAGTCAGCGACATTTCAATTTATTTAGCCTTTTTTATATCCTCAGGATGCAGGGAACTGTGAACAGGCCTTCAGAAGTGTTTTCTCACAGCGTGGACGTACCGTACACACCGCAGAGCCCGAGAACACACTTTCGCTTTGATTAGAAAGCACTTCATCTTTACACACACACACACACACACACACACACACACACACACACACACACACACACACACACACACACACACACTTTGAAGTTGTACTCAAACTCGGACCGGGGTATTATACTGTTCATAATGCTACACTTGAAGAAATAAAAAAACAAAACTAGGTACTTTAGATAGATATTAGCATTGTAAAGCGGTTCTTCTCAGAAAAGGAAATCCTCTGCTGTGTTCTTTACAGAACATTTAAAAACAATGAATTTTATGGAGTTCTAGATTGAGCTATTTTTATTTTTTCTTTTCTTAAGGGTTCTAGAGGATATTTTCAATTGTGGAATACTTTTCTTCACATATCCCATCTGAGGAGGTTGGGGATAGAGCTCATGGTCAGCCATGATACCACGCACCCGGACAAGGGAGGGTTAAGGGCCTTGCTCAAGGGCCCAACAGTGGCAGCTACGCAGTGCTGAGACATGAACCCCTATCCTCAGATCAACGACCCAGAGACTTAACCACCTGAGCAACCACTGCTGCCTATGTCTAAGAAAATACCTTGCATTTTTATCCAATTATAGTCACTAAGTCACTATAGTCACTTATGTTAAAGCAGTCGTATGCCATTGTTCCTATTTTTTTTCTTCTCTATGCAATAAAATCACAGATTTCCAAGGAAAGTTTCATTTACGGCTTCACCGACACTGGAGACTCCTTCTCATATCTCATAAAAAAAAAAAAACTTGTCCTCACAGAAAACGTCATCATTCATTCATTCATTTCCTACCGCTTATCCGAACGTCTCGGGTCACGGGGAGCGTGTGCCTATCTCAGGCGTCATCGGGCATCGAGGCAGGATACACCCTGGACGGAGTGCCAACCCATCACAGGGCACACACACACTCTCATTCACTCACACACACACACGCTACGGACAATTTTCCAGAGATGCCAATCAACCTACCATGCATGTCTTTGGACCGGGGGAGGAAACCGGAGTACCCGGAGGAAACCCCCGAGGCACGGGGAGAACATGCAAACTCCACACACACAAGGCGGAGGCGGGAATCGAACCCCCGACCCTGGAGGTGTGAGGCGAACGTGCTAACCGCTAAGCCACCGTGCCTCCCAAAAAACGTCCTCGTATCAACACAAAATAAAACGTTTGTAAGGCATTTTGTCTGATCGGTTAGTTAGGAATACATGAACCGATGAGAAGTCTGAAGCACTTTCATAATATATCATCTTATGAAATCGGGACATTTGCTTTTAAAAGCTTGGACTTTGTTTGCCTGGTTAGCCCAAATCAAATGAATCTAAAGTAGACATCAGGCTGCCAACCTTTGCCAAGAAAGCGGCTCGTCGCCCGGCTTCAAATCTGGAACTCGGCGTCGCTGCCAAGACAAGCAATAAACGCACCCACGCAAAAAGAAGAAAACAGCCAGTGACACTCCCATTACTGCCATTAAACTGCTATTGATACCGCGTAAAAGCTGACAGGACGCTCTGCTATACAAACGGCCCGATCTCGGAGAGGGAACACCTGCCGTACATGTATATAGAATATACAACGGCTATAAAAAGTTTACACACCCCTGTTAAAATGGCAGGGATTTGTGACGGAAAAAGCAAAAACGAAACCCAGGATAAATCAGAAGTGTCGGAAGTTTTCCACAGCAGATAAACTTTTTCAGAACGATCTCGCCTAGATGGATTGTTTGATTTGATTACAACGCTTTCCATCAGTGAGAGTATTTCCTGTGCACGGCTTCGAGTCGATTCTCTCAGATGTTTCGTCAGACTCGGGTCTGAGTTCTCGCTCGGTCATTTGAAAACTTTGATCTTTCGGTTAAGCCGTTGAGGTGGGTGTATGCTTTGTCATGCTGAAAGGTAAAATTCCTTTTTATCTTCAGCTTAAAAGCAGACACCTGAACGTTCGCAGATGAAAAAAACACTGGTATTTGTAGCTATTCATGGCCCACCTTTACTCTAATAAAAACCCAGTTCTGGGGGTGATGAAAAGAAGCCTTAAAGCATGATGCTGATGACGCACTGTTTTTGCAACAAACATTCATTCATTCATTCATTCATTCAATTCCTACCGCTTATCCGAACTTCTCTGGTCACGGGGAGCCTGTGCCAATCTCAGGCGTCATCAGGCATCGAAGCAGGATACACCCTGGACGGAGTGCCAACCCATCACAGGGCACACACACACTCTCATTCACTCACACACACACACACACACACACACTACAGACAATTTCCCAGAGATGCCAATCAACCTACCATGCATGTCTTTGGACCGGGGGAGGAAACCGGAGTACCCGGAGGAAACCCCCGAGGCACGGGGAGAACATGCAAACTCCACACACACAGGGCGGAGGTGGGATCGAATCCCCGACCCTGGAGGTGTGAGGCGAACGTCTTTTTTTTCTTTTTTTTTCCCATTTACATTGCAAAATCCTCAGCAATTCGACAGGGGTGTGTAAAATTTTAAAACTGCACCACTCGTTCTCTTTCCATCCTAATGAGAAGGTAAGCATCTATTTTTCTCGGTTTCTTCCGAAATTGGTCTCTTTTATTTCTGTTTGCTGAGTCAGAGGACTGAGGTTTGAGAGGTAGGAGGACTAGGAAGGCCAGAATGAATCAGCGTGCTATATTTAGCCTCTGCACAGGTGCTTTATCGGTTCATCTCGCTGATATCTGCGGCTCGTTGCTACTCCTGAAAAGTGGACGAGAAAAGAAAAGCTGTGGGACGTGAACCGTGTTGAACGACAAACGCCTTCATCCTTTACCGCTGACATGAGTGACATCTGTTATGTACAGTATATTCATTAATTATCTACCGCTTATCCGAACGTCTCGGGTCACGGGGAGCCTGTGCCTATCTCAGGAGTCATCGGGCATCGAGGCAGGATACACCCTGGACGGAGTGCCAACCCATCACAGGGCACACACACACACTCTCATTCACTCACACACACACACACACTACGGACAATTTTCCAGAGATGCCAATCAACCTACCATGCATGTCTTTGGACCGGGGGAGGAAACCGGAGTACCCGGAGGAAACCCCCGAGGCACGGGGAGAACATGCAAACTCCACACACACAAGACGGAGGCGGGAATCGAACCCCCAACCCTGGAGGTGTGAGGCGAACGTGCTAACCACTAAGCCACCATGCCCCCTGTACAGTATATGAAAAAAAAAAACAATTTAGGGCATGGATTTGAATAAATTTGTGATTTGAATTACAGCCGGGACTACTTTCTGATCTGCTCTCGATGATGATGATGATCGATTTCAAATCAACATCATCTGAATAATTACATGGTTCAAGAAACCAGAATAATCTCATCATGGCTGCTTAGGGTTTTCATTCCATTAAGCAAAGATGATAATGATAATTCACAATGTGTGTGTGTGTGTGTGAGTGTGCACGATAGGGTGTGTAAATGTAAAGCCTCACGTGCACACGTGGAGCACAAGGCTGAATGAAATTTGCTTCATTACAGTCAGTCATAATGAAAGCACATCCCTCCTACGTGCAAACCTCAAGCCAGCATTGCGTTAATAATATGCTGTAGAATAAAAACAGTATTGCTTTGATTGCGATCGCAAGCGTTCAGGCATCCAGGATGGAAAATATCACAGCCGCCCACTTCGACATGAGTCACTCTCAAAAGAAAAGAAAAAAAAAACAACAAAACTTAAAAGACATTAGAGTAGAGAGGACGTTTCTTCAGCCAACAAGCACGAGCACTCGTCGCCGGAGTGCAACAAAAGTTCTCAGAAGAGCTCGGTGATCCAAATGTACATCGCAGTGTTTTCTCGGTCGTTCTGTTCGAGGAGACGGTTACTTTACACCTTTTCTTCTCTAAATATCAATGTGAGAGCTTGAAAAACAGTGGCCCAAAGCAGAAAACGCTGGGAAAGAACATTGTGCTCACGATTAGTCTCTGATCCACGGCGTCCACAGGAAAGAGAAACAAAGCTCATTTCATGTCTCCTCAGATGGAGATTCCAGGTCATCGACCCACATTCTAAGGTCTGGGACATTTCAGTGGCCCAAAGTGAGTATTTCAAATTAAAGATCCCTACAGCAGAAGTTCTCTGAAGAGGATCGTCTCCTAAAACATTCTGAATATCATGTGAGGTGAAGAGAAACCAAAGAGAAAAAATACTTTATCAATCAGCCTATAGATTATTATTATTATTATTATTATTATTATTATTATTTAGTAATAGTAGTAGATTTTATTTTAATTGTGCTTTTTTATATTATATATTTTAAAATATTACTGTTTATTCGATATTTCCCAAATATCATTTATTAAATATTATTAATATGATTATTATTATTATTATTATTATTATTATTATTATTATTATTATTATTATTATTATTATTTATGTATTACTTATTACTAAGAATAATCCTAATTATAAACCATAAATATTTAATATGAATGCAAAACAAAAGCAAACAAATAAAATGAATAAAGGAAATAAATAAATAAATAAATAAATAAATAAATAAATAAATAAAGAGAGATCCTCTAACACACTGGCATCTGATCTGACATTTCCCTACAACACATCCAGCACAGTGTTATGGGCGAATAGACCCATTATTATTATAGACCTATCATTATTATACATGAAATAACTGTAAGGGAAAAATAAAACGTTTCCACCGACTCTGTGCTCCGGTGTCAGTTTTCTTCCGGATTTTGCTTTTCCTGCCAAACGCAGGCTGCTCCTACGGCGGCCTGGATGCCGAGTGACCAATCCGGAGGGCGTGTGCAACCGCGTGAACAGTCGATCAAGGTGAAGTCTAAATTTGGACGCAGTGATGTCATGCCTTACAGAAGGCTGAGCTCATGCCCGTCGCGGCCATGTCTCCAACCAAGAGCGCATCTGTTCATCGCTCGCAATACGCACTTATCCCAAAGAGAGGCAGAGAGACAGTAATAAATATGATAAAGTGTGTGTAGAGATGAAGGACAGGTGAAGAAGGAGATGAGATGTGGAAGATTGACAGCGCGGGTATGAGGTCACACTCATCCTGTGGTTAAAAGAAAGATCAACCTGACGTCTAATCTGAATCAATTTACTTTCCTCTCCATCGCTTTTATGGGAGGGGGAACTAATCATCATCATCATCATCATCATCATCATCTAACCCTGGTGTTTGAGGGTCTATCCTCCAGATTGCTGTTTATGTTTTTTACAGAAACAAAACCCTGTTATTGTTTCCAGCTGGAACATGACTCGCTGCATTCCCACAATGCATTGTGTGAAAACCGCCACAGTGTCTTCTCTCATGCATAAAGAAAAATCTTCTAAAGGTGTCGGTTTCATAATACGGATTAAACACTGTCCTGACAGAGGGACGCTCGCGGTGTTTCGCTGACGAAAAGAATACGACGTTTCTGAGGGTCGGACCACGTTGGCGTGAGATCAAAAGGATCCGGAAGCGATGGATTTCAAACGAGCGTTGGATTTCCAAGGCTATTTTTCTCCAGGACACAGAGCACCAAGGCAAGTGTTATAGAGAAACGCTGGATTTGCCTCTTTCCTGTGTGTAGTAACATTGTGCATTGTGTGTGTCTCTTTTACGAACAAATCCTAAATCTTTATTTCCTCTTCACCGTCCCTGAACGAATGCTAACATCGAGTCGATCTAATGCTAGCGTTCGGGATACGCTGCAAAAAAAAAAGATATTAGCAAAGGAATATCTAGCATACACACCATAAATGCAATGGCGAAAGTTTGATTTTGACATTGGTCAAACAACGCCGTTGTAAAATATTTATCTTATTTAATGATTCCTGGATAAATGTTAAATGAAATAAGTAAAAAAGCACAAGACACAGACGATTATCAGTGGTTATATATAAATATATAATAGGCTTGGTCGAATTATTGCTAGGGACAATTGAGTGTTCCCTGCATATATACTGGACATGTCCCTACCGTCCCTACCCAAATCGACGCCCTTGCATAAATGTGCTATCGAAACTTGTAATTTGAACACAAACGTTTCTGTCTTCGATGTAAATGTTGGTATCGGACCCATTTCTGCTCTCTGAGACGTCCCAAGTGCTTCATAAACATCAAATTCGAAGGCGTTTATCTTCAGGTTATCAACACACGGGAAAAACACACGTCTCACACTGGAAGCCTGTCTAATTTAGATCAGACTCACAGCCAGAACATCATTTGTTTGTTTATAACCGATTGAAAATGTTTGACGGAATAGAGCACTAGTGTGCCGGCGAAAGGGTTAAGGCGCTTAAATGGTCTAGTTTGGAACGGACTCTGAGGCCGTATTGTTTACTGTACCTTTGCTCCGAGCTTACAGCTGCCTGTCAAAATGTTCCTATTTCAAACAAAGAAAAACCCCAAGCATTGAAAAAGGTAACTCGTAAAATCTGTGGCTTATACCTGCGGGTTAAGAAAAGGCGACGGAGGCGATCCGAGGAGAGGAACGCTATACTGGATTGCTGTAAGTGACTATTTCGCATCGAAAGCAAACAAAGAGAAAGCTGTTCCATTTTCGCTGCTGGTCTGTGCCGGCTCGGACCGATTTCGACTCAATCGACTGCGAGGATGATAGCTTCTCATCAAGGCCGCTAATGTGAAGTGGGCCTCGATGTTAAATTAAATCTGCACAATGGAGAAAAAAAAATAGGGAGTGATCTTTGTAATAACGTACAGCTAACCAGCCTTTATTCCCCTTCTCAGAAATCCTGATGGTCCTGCACTCCCGAGAGCTTTAAATAATACCGTGGAAGCGGGAAGGAAAGGAAATGGAACACCTTTGACATGACAGCGCGTCTGACTACAGTACTTCGCTGCCTTGTGTATTCTGTACGGCTTATGGGAGTCTTTTTAGAGCCGTTTCATTCCGTTTATAGCTCGTGCATTAGACGGGAATTTTCTAAGCGGCTACTAAAAGCTTTTGTATCACAGATCTATGGAATTCTCAATGCTGATTGGTCAGAAGGTGTTGATTACCGGTGAAGCTGGAACTTTTAACTGTACATTTTCTGCCATGGACAAATCTCCAAGCTGATGTTGTTTGTTTTATTGCCTGGAGGATGTTGGTAACTTTAGAAAACAACGATATATCTGTAGCTGCTCAACGGTAACAATTCATGAATGGTGTACGATGATTTTTGTGTACAACGTTTTCATGGAAGTATTTGGAGAAATTATTTCTTTTGACTAAAAAAAGAGATATAAACAAACAAACAAATAATCAGGAATGAAATATATTTTAACCTGTTTATTAGCATTTTTAAATTTCATTATTTAATTAAATGAATTCCGGCACGGTGGCTTAGTGGTTAGCACGTTCATCTCACACCTCCAGTGTGTGGAGTTTGCATGTTCTCCCCGTGCCTTGGGGGTTTCCCCCGGGTACTCCGGTTTCCTCCCCCGGTCCAAAGACATGCATGGTAGGTTGATTGGCATCTCTGGAAAATTGTCCTGAGTGTGTGAGTGAATGAGAGTGTGTGTGCCCTGTGATGGGTTGGCACTCTGTCCAGGTTGTATCCTGCCTCGATGCCCGATGACGCCGGAGATAGGCACAGACTCCCCGTGACCCGAGAAGTTCGGATAAGCGGTAGAAAATGAGTGAGTGAGAATTAAACGAATTCCCACAAAGTTTCGAAAAATCTCTGAATTTAAACGTATTACACTCAACAGGGTGCCATTAATTATACACACCCCTTTTCTGAAAGCAATTCAGCACCGATTGGTCGAAGTCTTCCGCCATGCACGCGGTACACCGTACCAACCATCTACGACGACTTTTATTCCGACGTCGTCTTTCCGCCTGAAGGGACGATGTGTTTATTTTTATTACATGATGGAAGTCGGAGAAGGTTTTATATCGTTGATGTTCAAACAGACCGCGCACTCGTGCTCGCCCTCGTGGCTCTGCCTTCTGACCCGCCTCAAAGCCGGATGGGAGGTTTGTAGAGATTGGACAGGGGTGAGGTTATGAGGGTTTTTTATAGATGTGTGTAGGTGTGTGTGAAAGAAAGAAAGAAACATTTAAGAAGACGCTGTTATTTATAGCTCTCTATAACAACAGGGTGTACGGTGTCTCGGCTGATGCTGTAACTTTTGCTTATCACAACCTGCAGGCCTGCAATGTGAATAATGGTTGCTGTGTGTGTGTGTGTGTGTGTGTGTGTGTGTGTGTGTGTGTGTGTGTGTGTGTGTGGTTTTGTATGGGGGCTTCTGAGTAAACCCACAGATCACATTGATGGAGCTGCAGCAGTAATCTCGGTATACCCCAGATAGCCGATACGCAGCGTTCCCGACCGTCTCCTAGCAGCCTTCACTCTGTATATATTACTTGTCAAAGGGCGTAGACAGAAAAAAAGAGGAAACTGGATGAAATCAGATGATTCAGTTTGTTGTCTGAGTTCAGCTTTGTGATTAGACTCGATATCAGAAATACTACTGTCAGACTACTGTTATGAGGAGTAGTGACTGACTTTGAAAAAATAAATCATTTTGCACATTTGATCAGCAAACATGCTTGCTTGATTACCCAAGAATATCTTAATGTTTCGAGTCTTGCATTAAAGCTTTGATGCCGATGGATGCTGATGTATCCTACACCAAGACTTGCGCAACAGATCATTTAAGTCGAGGTCGGTGCTCGGACTTGTTTATCCGGAACGTCGTCCAGATGTTGTGGGGAATCTGAGGTAATGTCAACATCTTGACACCTTCCCCAGTCATGTCCCTCAAACCATTCCTGTTTGTAGTGAGGTTTGTAGTGTTATCTTGTTGAAAGAGGAGAATACTGTTACCATTAATGGGTGAAGCTAAACTGCAGCAACATTTAGCTAGGTGGTACATTGCCCAGAGCATCACACTGCCTTCACCATTTTCTTACCCCAGGGAAGCGACACACACCCACCCGTCCATCCACAACATGATTCATCAGACCTGGCCTCCTTCATCCATTGCTCCAATGCTACAGTAGATCTTCTTGTGGATCAGATTAGACCAAACCCTCTAGCCTTCACTCCACACATGCCTCGTTTCTCTTAGGGTCTCATGATCCTGATTGCTGATTAAGGGCCTAAGAGGTGGACTGAAACCAAGCTGCACTAACTTAAGAACAATCATCTAAGATGGTTGCCAGATAAAGTGTATACTGTGATAGAGGGAGGGTTGTCGGTTTGGACTTTACAAACCAAACCTTGGTGTGAAGTTGGGGTAGAAATATTCTAGACCAGTTTTTCTGCTCTAGGTTTATTTTCCTCTATAAACTGAAGACTGCATTGTGTGGAAATCAGATGGCGGAACCGAGTTTCGGCAAATTTAATACCTGCCCTTCGGACGTGATCGTTTGCACTCTCACGCTTTGTAGATTACCTTTAAGGTGCAAAATTAATCAGATTTAAATAGACACCATTCTGGATTTTTGCACCTTCAGCTTTATTAATATGGAGGTTGGGGCGTTTCTACAAGATGTGTGACTTTGATGGAACGTTAAAATAAGCACTGATTTATGTTAAAAATGTGATTTTCTTGTTTTGTTTTCGTCCTTCTTTTGTAAAGTCTGTATAAATGAAGACGGTTTGTGTTTACAGATAACAGGAGGAAGCGCTGTGTCCTAAATCACTTTAGCCATTTCATCTTGGTCTCATCACTGAAGATCTGGATGCGATCTGAGGCAAAAATTAAATAAACTGATTCTCTTTGTTCATTACATTAGCCCTCTAGCTCCGGGTCAAGACAGAAGAAATAAAGAAGGCTAAACGTTTATGCTAATCAGCTACATTTAGGGAAAAGAATTTCTTTCAGCATTAGTAGGGCTGGTTGGTGAGGAATCCTGTTTAGGATCAGAAGCTGGGATTTATTTATCTACCTATCTACCTATCTATCTATCTATCTATCTATCTATCTATCTATCTATCTATCTATCTATCTATCTATCTATCTATCTATTTGTTTATTTGTCTAGCTATTTATTTATTTATTCTTTTTGTTTGTTTATTTAATTAATTATCTGGAGATGATTTGTTTGTTTGTTTGTTTGTTTGTATTATCTGGGGATTATTTATTTATTTATCTATTTTTCTTTATTTAATTATTCATTTTCCTGAAAACACATTTTCGTTATTTTATTATTTAATTTGTTTTATACACTTGTTTTATATTTTTTTATTATTTATCCCACTCTGTGTGTACAAAACATGCAACATAAAATATGATGATATCGTCTAAAATAATTTTGTAAAATAATTGATTTGTTTATTAAGTCTAGTATTTGCAGAGGGAAATCTCCTTGTGCCTGCTGACAAGAACGTACGTATTTCCTTTTTTTATTCGCTGGCTCTAACTTCACGTCAGGCCGTCACACCCTCGGACTCTCGCTCCTTACCCCTCTGGGTTCTACTGTACTAAACCCTACGATCGTAACATTTTAAAAACCGCACGCCATGCAATGCAACACAAACACCTCATTACTCCTTAATCCATAAATTGCAAAAATAGCCTGGAGGTAAAACTTGAATTTATCTTTGCTTTACTGAATTAATCAACAGCATTCATTGTTTTCACTCCAGGCAAAAGCATATTTAACAGTTAGGACTGCAAACAGCTTATTAGTGTTTAATGATTCTACTCAAACGCTTTAATCAATCGGTGGCCCGGCGCAGAAAGCCTAACGAATTACACCCGATTCTCCGATTAAAGGTCAGCCGTGCAGAAAACGGCGCCGTCTCCGAGACCGAACCCAGACGGCAAGAAAACAAAATCCCAATCACAGACTGCTGAGTTTCTACGTGCGAGTAAACACTGCATACGTGAACGACGACCTCCAGCCACTTCTTCTCGGGCCTCCTTCCGTATTTAGTGTTAAAATTCGATTAATACGGCCGCATTACAATTCCACTCAGGTGTGGGGGTCCGAAATCAGCTGAAAGCCACGAGGAACAGTTGCAGCGAGCACCACAACCATCCACAACAACTCCTTTCCCTTTCCTTAACCAGAGCAGTGCCAGAAAAATGCAGGAAAATTCCGGAATAAATATAAATATTAGTGCTCAGAATGACACGATGGACACCGAGGGGTTTTTACTGGTGTCACTGGTGTCACTCTGACTCTCTGACTGGGCTTTCAAAAAGAATAGAATGATTCCATAACACCTTCTGTGGGTGTCATGTTTCTGATAAGAAAGAAAGAAATGTAAGGAGGGAATGTAATAATGGTGTAAAAAAAAAAAAGAAAGGAGGAAAGAAAATGATGGAGCAGAAAACAAGCAAGAAGATAAAAAAAATAATAATAATAAAAAATCCATGCATCCAAATTATAGATCACTGACTGAAACCAAGATCTCATTCAAGCTCAAGTGTCTCTCAGACAGGGAGAGAAAGAGAGAGAGAGAGAGAGAGAGAGAGAGAGAGAGAGAGAGAGAGAGAGAGAGAGAGAGAGAGAGAGAGAGAAAACATGGGAAAGAATGAATATAAGTGGTTGAATCTGAGCTGTAAAGTGTATGATCACTCACTCAGTATGCATCAGTGTGACTGTCTCACGGAAAAGCACAGATGAGTGTATAAGTGTGTGTGTGTGTGTGTGTGTGTGTGTGTGTGTGTGTGTGTGTGTGTTACTTTCCCTCCATCAGCTCTTCACACAGTGTCCTCACTCAGAATAGTGTCCTGTCAGCTGAATGCTAATGCACGATGCTCTCTCTCTCTCTCTCTCTCTCTCGGGTGAGATTAGAGGCAGGAGAAGTGCGAGAGGATGTAGGAGAGGCTGAGAGCAGTCCCTAATCTCATTTTAGTGACAAATGGTCCACCACAGGAAGTGGCTTTAGTTTTGGGGCGGAGCTGAGAAGTGTCAGTGGTGTGTGTGTGTGTGTGTGTGTGTTGAGCTCTGAAGGCATGACAGAGACTAATGAAGCAGTGAGTAAATCCTGATTTACAGTCATGTCTTTGAGGCTGAGAGAGAAAGAAAGAAAGAAAGAAAGAAAGAAAGAAAGAAAGAAAGAAAGAAAGAAAAGAAAGGAATAAAGAAAGACTCAGACACAATGCAGAACACACTATAACTCTGCATTATTATTAGAAAGTATTTAGTTTTTTTAATACATTTTTAAATATTTCGTCAAAATAAAAAAATAAATGTTCAGTTTTGAGTGTGAGGTCAAATATTTCCTCAAAAAAAAAAAAAAGTATATTAAACATCTTGTGTCATCATGTTCTGTCCCAGATGACCTTGATCCTGATTGTGCATTCTGAAGGTGCTGTGGGTATTTATTTATTTATTTATTTATTTATTTATTTATCCCTGAAAAAGTTCCTCCTCTGTCGTACTAATTACAGACTGAGACACACACGACCTTTTATTTTTCTCACACACCAGACTCACAATTTTTGCTTGAAATATTATCTATCATGGCGTCTCCTAGTGGATTAATGTTCTAGCACCTGACACACGATTTAGCATGCAGGAAAGAGGAGAAGAGAGAGAGTCGATAAAGAAACATTTCAAAACTATGACGTCCCTCCGAAGTGCTTGCTTGAGGTGCGGCAATAAAAATAGATAAAAAAGAAAATAAAAGATGGGGGGCGGGGGGGGTGTATAGCACAGGGAAGGAGAGATGAAGGATGGTTTGTGACGAAGAATAAGTGACACACATCGTCGTGAAGATGCATTACTTTGAATGTGCAAACGATCCGGAAGAAATACGGCTCGACACGACGAGACTTTGACTTGTAGCAAACGGCCGTTTTTATGAAACACGAGTCTTAAGATTATCACAACTGAGGCAGGGGTTATAACCTGAAGCACACAGTTTATAGCTTATACATCATCGTGGATTGACGCCAAATTATTCAGTGACTACACTTCATGAGGAACAGAACTCGGTACCACTTGTGACTAGCGTTCATAGGGCTACACAACACCTACATAAGCTCGCCATGACAAACAAATGATACTATGAATATTACTTCAATATAAGCAGTGTTCATAGGGCTACATAACACCCCATAAGCATGTCATGACTTTACTTGGAATATTAACTCAATATTGCTTTTGAACAGTGTTCATTTTGCTTTCTGATACTTGCACCAGAAGAAGCTAATTGCCCCGGGGGCAGATGGCTCATCCAGTGGTGCCACGTCCTGGAATGATTTGGAATTTTCTTGACAGGAACAGGAAGAGCTCAGGGAGACTAACTCAAGCTGTAGCTGTGTCCAGTGCAGTGCATGAATTTTTCGAAGGGTTGCAATCGTCGCAAACGGTTAACACTAAAAACGGTTTAAAGGGGCGTGGCCAATGAACCTGTCAGTCAGGCTAAGGTATGACTTAAATTAATTCGCTACACACTAGAAAATAATGTAGAATATTCGTGGACGTGTGGCAAAACAACTAAAACACCAACAGATAAACAAGCAAACAAATGGGAACGAACGATGCGGACAAATACAAATTTCAAACATTAAAAAAATGAAGTAAACGACGTTTCCGTAGCGGTAGAATTTCTCCTGCAGGATTTGGGTAAAAGCACCGAAAGGTATTAATTGTTTGATTGACGGGGCGTCACCTCGTCGTCTCGCTTCGTACAAACAAACATAGCGGGCCGCGTAATTAGGAGAAATGTCCAGTTAGCATCACGTAGCATCAACAACAACACACAGTATGTTAGATCCTTAAAGCTAATAGCAACACAGTCGTTTCTTCGTTCCGTTCGCAAAAAAAAAAAAAAACGATTTACATACCCAGGATTAATAATAACGAAAAAGTCACTCTTACGGCTGAAAAATAATCAAACGTCGAAGTAAATATTTCCCTACTTTTTGTTTATAAATGTTTTTTTTTCCCTCCACAGCGTTTTTTAAAACGTATTCCGTCTAATTATTTTTACTCTGAACGAATGCATTTCTATTTAATTATCTCCAGGCAGCTCAGCCAAAGAGATCAATCAGGATTAAATATTTGTGACACACATTTAATTTAGTGCTCATGTTCGTAATCATTCACTAAAATGGAACGGAAAAAAAAAAAAAATCACTATTTTATTCCAGGGCTATTTTCACATGGCTGGAATTTTATTAGCATTTCTACCGCCGGTTCTTGTCAGTTTTCCCACAGCACCCGGTGATGCGGTTTGTTGTACGACGCGTCTGTGTGGCATTTTTTGCATCTTTGACAGCTACAGACCTCAAATTAGTGCTCAGATGTCATACGGGTTGCTTGTAGGAAAGCCGGCATGCCGTGCTCTTAGTCGTGAGCCAGAAAGCGCGGGGCAGCGAAGCACGAGGCAGAAACCTCGCGTGATTTCTCAGGCTTTCAGACTTCAGCTAGCGGCCTGTCTTATCCGATCTAGACGTGACATTTTAGTGGTCCTCGATGCCCGTTGTATTTTCCTCCTCCGAGCTAAACTCGAAAGCAGCAGGTCAACACCTCCGTGTCTCCGCCGTCGCTTTCTTTCCGAGGCTCCTGAGGTGACGAGATGCAAGTCTTATGACAAGTGTTAGAGAAATGTGGCAGGTGTTTCTGTGGAGTCTGGCTGCTTTCGGTAAAAAAAAAAAAAAAAAAAAGTGTGGTGTTCACTAAAAAGTGAGAGGACCTCAGGATGGAGCGATACAGTGACAGGTGTGGTGCTACAGACTCGTAGGATGGAGTAGAACAGTGGGTAAGGCTACAGCTTGGGGGTTTAAACCCAAGGTCCATCAAGCTGCCACCTCTGAACAAGCCCCTTAACCGCTAATTGCTCAGTTGTATAAAATATAAGTTGCTCTGGATAAGTGCGTCTGCTAAATGCCATAAATGTAAATGTGTGGTATGTTTACAGAGAGGAAAACGGCATATAAAAAGGCGTCGGTATCAATTCGTCCTGCTCACCAGCAGCTAAACACCGTCACAATACTCTAGATACTCTAGAAACAGAAACCCAACCGTGTCCTGACTAACCTTTTAACACATGTGCCACGATTAAATAATTTATTTCTTCCTGTTGATTGTAAATGAACTGCCAGAAAGGGTTTATAAGAGTTTATAATCTCACACTCGTTTTTTTTTTTTGTCATTTTTTTCTGTTTGATTATCAAAAAATAGTAGTCAGCGTTATCTATGTAGTAGTGTAAGTGTTTTTATTAAAATGACAAAAATACAAAATACAAGCAGCTAGTCAGACATGAACGTACGTAGATGCTAGGTTAACTAAAGTACGGCGGTTTATGCTAATGATTTTCTGCTTAAAGGTATTACTGCGTCAGTGATGTTTGTTTGTTTGTTTGTTTGTTTGCGTGTGAAACATTAAGCGTATTTGGTCCCTACTGTAAACTCCTGCCAGGTGCTCGGTCGCCGCGGCTCTGATGAAAAAGGGATTTGTGTCCATTAAAGCTGATTATGATATTGCATCACGTCTTAAATGTGAGAAATAGCTTTGAACATGTAATGGGCCTAATCGCATTTCCGAGGCGGCCCGATCCCACAGTATAATTAATGTAACGTATTAAACTTGTGCGCTAAATAAATCAAGGCCCCAGAGTAATCGAATTATAGCTCGTCGTTCGTACCTGGAGGTGGTTTCAGGTCGGCTGTGAAGTCGGACCACGAGACCGAGCATCTCCGACACAGGGTATAATATCATGCTGGAGGATCTTCAGGGATCAGTGATGTTCTATATTCATTTCCTTGAGCTGGTTTTTGTCCGCGGAATTATGTAGCATCGTCGATTAAGATCCGATCTGTCGGCAGGTTTAAGAGGAACGTCCCGTTACGGAGGCTCGGTGCAAACGGTGTTTCAGTGTAACAGCGTTTCCAGACTGAATGTAAATACGCCGAGACATTTACCTGTCTGAATCTTTTTTTTATCAGATACAGTGTTTGAATTGCATGATAAAGTGTTTCGCTCCGTTTTGCGGAAGAACGGCCAAAGGTTAGGGGATCGTGTATGTTTAACAGTGTGACAAATGGATATCAAGCATTCGCTGGAAAAAGGTTAGGCCCCTTGTCACCAGCAGACCACAGAAGAGAATGAGTGTGAGTGAGAGAGGGAGGGAGGAAGGGAGTGAGGGAGAGCGAGAGAGAGAGATAAAAGAGAGAGTGGAAAGAAGCCCTGTATCCTGATAAGACACTATCACTGATGGAGATATCTAAAAGTTGACACGCACTTGACATTTTCGCACGTCCTCTTCAAAGGTCATACGGATAACGCAGGGTGGAACTGTTAGAGCTGTCACTGTAGGGATAGAGAGAGAGAGAGAGAGAGAGAGAGAGAGAGAGAGAGAGAGAGAGAGAGAGCACGACGAACGAAATGACAAATTCGTGACCTCCATTACCGCATACACACAGTCAGACCTGTGAGGGTATTAGCAAATACATCAACGTGGCATAAAGCAAATGCTTGAGTGTTTAAATGCCAATTCCAACCAGATCACGTCAAGGCCTCGTTTCATTCGGATTTAACAAGCCCTTAACGAGGCGTGTTGAACCCGAGCTCCTAGGTTCTGTGTTCTGTGTGAAGCCTGATCTCAGTCGATTAGGAGAAAACCGATAATCGGCGTCCAGGCGTAAGAGAGGCATCTTTAAAAACGGGAAATCTATCATCGTAAAAGGAAAAGCAAGAAATGAATAAAGACACAAACTGAACAAAACACAAGTATGTAACACACACACACACACACACACACACACACACACACACACACACACACACACACACACACAGAGAGAGCAGGGTTTAAATATCCATTCATTCATTCATTTTCTACCGCTTATCCGAACTTCTCGGGTCACGGGGAGCCTGTGCCTATCTCAGGCGTCATCGGGCATCGAGGCAGGATACACGCTGGACGGAGTGCCAACCCATCACAGGGCGCACACACACTCTCATTCACTCACACACTACGGACAGTTTTCCAGAGATTCCAATCAACCTACCATGCATGTCTTTGGACCGGGGGAGGAAACCGGAGTACCCGGAGGAAACCCCCGAGGCACGGGGAGAACATGCAAACTCCACACACACAAGGTGGAGGTGGGAATCGAACCCCCGACCCTGGAGGTGTGAGGCGAACGTGCTAACCACTAAGCCACTGTGACCCCCGGGTTTAAATATATAAACTAATATTGAATCTGACCAATGGCTCAACAGGGGAGGTGACAAGACCAAGAAGTGACAACTAAAGCGGTCATTAGTGGCTATGATGCTTCTATAAGGTTACTGAGTGCTTATGAAATATTTCATGATGTCAGAATATGCTCTGGATTCTCCGCCTGTTGGTTCCGTGTCAGAAATCTAACCTCCAGAGACGTTCGTCCGGCCTCGACCCCCCCCTCCCCCTCCCCCTCCCCCTCCGCCTAGCGCCCGTTTCCGTCGGCACGTTGAGACGTTCTGAATTACGCAGCCAATTACTTTACGTCGTGCCCCTCTCGTGGACGTGCTAGTTAATCAGATTAGACGGAAAACGAATTAAACCCTGATAGATGTGTGGGATGGAGGTCACGGGTGAGGGTGATTATCTGACAGATATATGAGTGTGTACTATTATGCGATGATGAGGAGGAGAAGGAAAGGGAAGATCGGACCGCTGACCCTAAACGAGTCTCAAACACGTCACCCGTACTCGAATAGTCCTGTTGTCTGGTCTGTAAAGCTATTATTTATGAAGTGTTATGGCGGTCACACATAATTACAGTCCGCTAATTATGAGCGAGAGCTTACGCGATAACCCATACTGTAGGTCCACACACACACACACACACACACACACAGATTTCCCACATCATGGCTGTCGGCAGGTTAAAGGGCATTACCTGGATCCACTTATAATCTGTATTATGCATCAGCCCCATCTGCAGGGAATTACATATTTGTCTGAGTGACAGCAACAAACCTCCCAAAAGAACCAATCAGCAGTAAGAAAGAATGCCCAGTCCAACGTCCCGGTCCAAGACGAAAGCCTTGGGACATGTCAAAATTAGACACTGTCCAGCAAGTTCACTTTCTTTATGTATGATGAGAGTAACACACATTTTTCTCCTCTCGTCATCATTTCCTGAATTAATACGAGGAACAAACCGAGATATAGAGGCCATACATACATACACACACACACACATACACACACACACACACACCTATATATGTAGGCCAAGCCTCTTTTCACCAGTAGGTGCGTCCCAAATTGGGCAATCCCACACTTTCCTGTCTCCATTGTGTAGTATAATAGCGTAAGTAGTTTGAATTAGTTTGACTCCTAACCTTAAGGTTGTGGGTTCTAGTCTCGGGCCGGCATTAGCACAACTGAGGTGCCCTAGAGCAAACCACCGAACGCCAACTGCTCCCGGGGCGCTGCAGCATAAATGGCTGCCCACTGCTCCGGGTGTGTGTTCCCAGTGTGTGTGTGTGTTCACTGGTGTGTGTGTGTGTGTGTGTGTGTGTGTGTGTGTGTGTGTGTGTGTGTGTGTGTGTGTGCACTTTGGATGTATTAAATGCAGAGAACCGATTCCGAGTACCATATTTACTGTAGCTGTACGTCACATCACTTTACCTGAAAAATTCCACCAAGATGGAGAATTATACCCCGAGTACCTGGACAATGCATTTATGAAGCAAAAAAAAAAAAAACCCTGTGGAATGTCCAACACTTCATGCACTCACCTGTCATACAGTAGCTTAGCTTACCTAGCATCACGGGGGCAAGGCTACCAGGTGCTTACGCTGTCTGAGTAAAGTTCAGACCCTCTGAAGGAGTCATCTGTCGTGTATGTTTTTACTAATAAAGCTAGCGGCGTGACGTTACACGTGTCCGACATCGCCACCTGCTTTTCTGCTACTCGACCCGTTCGGCGGAGCCGCCGTGAACTAATGCGAACCTTTCAAAGGAGTGACTGTAAAATTACAGCTAATCCGATTGAAGCCTTTCGTCATCCAGTTAAACCGCTTTGTTGGGGAGTGACACGTCTCAACCCAGACGTTTTCTAACATACGTTGTAAAAATTTACACACCCCTGTTGAAACCGCAGGTTTTTTTTTGTTTTTTTTGTCAAGACCGCTACCAGTGTGAAATTACAGGGTTGAACCATTAAGTGTGAAGCAATTTGGGGGGGAGAGGAAAAATAAAAGAAATCGTCTGGTTCCATAAGTTTGTACACCCTGTAATAATTATGAGTGTTTGTAATTTAGTAAATTCCAGTCCTTTCTGTCTGGATCTCTTGATTGCTAAAGCCATGGTCCCGACATTCATTGCATGAGTATTTTTTTTTTCTTTTTTTTAAAGCCAAGAACTATGAAATCTAATAGAAAATATCTAAAAAAAAAAAAAAAAAAATTCTTCTAGGTTTTTCGTTAGTCCTCGTTCTGTTTCTCACACACACCTAGACAACCCGGGGAATCAGATTAGCCGTGTAGGCGTCGTACTGACTGTTTGGAACACAACCCGATAATGGCTCATCGAAGGGAAGGAGGGAAAAAAAAAAAGAGAAAGTAAGCCTATAGAGGAAGTGCAGCGAAGGGCTGTTTAAATAAAGAAGGGACAGATGACTATTCCTCTGTGGTTTGGAGAAACAGGTGCAGAGGCAAAGGGAAATCTCGACTGGCTGCATCATAAGTTACAGATGGTTGAGTTGGGGTCAACTCAGATCGTTCTTCTTTACAGCTCAGAGGAAAACCAAGAAAAATCTGTTTTGCATCTTAGATAAGTTCTCACTAAAACGTGGTACATCTCCGATGCCAACTTTAGACATGCCTGGTTCCTGAGAATATCTACTGGGAGGATTTCTGGTCTTAATGCAACACCGTGCTGTAGATTTATTGCCACCTTGAGACTCCTCGTTGCTTGACATTACGGCAAAATCACTTTGTCGCCTTTATAACCTCTCATAGCGAAGGTGACTCTTGTTTAATCTTGTACAGCCTTCATTACAATCTGTGGATCTATATTTTAAGACAAATTCCAGTAAGATTGAAAACAGGGACTCGATACTTCACATAATTGTACCGACCGACCGACCGACTTAAAAAGCTGTGTGAAGTTGCATATAACCAAGGTGTGGGAGGGGCACACAGGGTGGGAGGGGCATACTCCTATGTACCCTTTAATCACAGCACCACCAGCCAATCACAGGCATCGGCTGAGCTCATACATGCAGAAGACGACAGATAGAACTTTCCTCTGAAGGTGTTCCACTGCCCTGTGATGCAACAAGAGCAGCAGTTACCTTCACAAGTCTCGGGGGAACTTTCTGGTTCTTCACACTTCCTGTTTGCTTTTGTACGCAAGGGTACGATAGCCAAAAGTAAATTAGACCGAAGTTGGAAGCGAATGCTCCTAAATTGATAACATTTCTCTCAAGGTCATTCGGTGTGTGAAGGTTTCTTCCTGTAAGGTTTCATTTCCTTGAGAAAAGTAAAAATAGGCAAAAGGAAGAGAAATGCAGTCTCAGACTTGATCAAGACAACTAAGACAACTAAGTACAGCAAACGAGACCAGCTTCACCCTGTAATTTGCGAGAGATGGGGAACAAGCACAACCTATTCTTTTACCATCATTGTTTTTTCTCCATGTCTATGACAGTTCGTATAGCGGCTCAGGCGGGTGGTGCGCTCTAATTAAAGCGGTGCAATAATTTCATCTTCACATGCGGGACAGGTTCAGAAATGAAGCCTGCGTGTGCCAAGATTACTTTTATAGCTCAATGATTCTTTGTCATTTGGATTTTACATGCACATAGATTCGCTCGCATATGCAGATTTTTTTTTACTTTGGGAAAAAAAAAGAAGAAGAAGAAGAAGAAGAAGGATGGCATGATGGAATGAGTCAGTGCACTTGGCGCCTTCGGTGCTGTCACTCTTCAACGACACCCACATGCACATTAAACCCTCCAACAACACAAGACAGGCTTTGAAACCCATCATGATTTGCATCTAAAATTTATTGCAGCATATGGCGCCCGGCTCAGGAAGGACAACAAGAAGCAAGGAGACAATAAAAAAAAAAAAAAAGCCACGACATCGGTGCCGAGCTGCAGAATCGCTCTCAAGCAAGTCATGAACTTCTGAAATAAAAAAAGACCGAACGATGCTCTCTAAGTCAAACCCGATATTTAAGCTTTCGCCAGAACGTCACGGTTTAGCATCAAAGTGAAGCTAGAATATTCTCCAAGATGACTGATTTAGAAGTCGAGGCACGGTCACACGGAGGATAATCTGCACATGCTGCTGGCCGAGAAAAAAAAAAAAAGGAAAATTGCACAATCGGCCATAAAAAAAAAAAAAAAAAAAAACTCATCTTGGTTTAGTTTGGAGAACGCTTATTCAATCCACCCGGATCCCATGAGAGAGCAGAACAGGATCTACAGCCCATAAGAGGCCACAATAAAGCCAGATGGTATTATATGTTGGCAATAGTAAAGCCTAAAGCTCATAGCTGTCTAATAAAAGACACCAGTCTTACGTTGGCCATAGTGATAAAGAGGGGACCATGATGATATTCCGATATGGAGTTCGACTGGACTATAATAATATATTGCTGAAAATGTATTCAAATGGTAAGAGAATAAATAAAAAAATAAAATTAAAGTAATGCAATGGGCAAACTATATATATATTTATTTAAAATATATATATAAAATATATATAATATATATATATATATATATATATATATATATATATATATATATATATATATATATATATATATATATTTTTTTTTTTCCTAAATGACAAGATAATTTAGGCTGAAATTTAATATTCTGCTAGAATTTAAAGGATTAATTCTCCCTCTGATGTTTATATTCAGTAATTTACTGAAAAAGTACAGAAATGTCTCATTAAATTAAAAATTCTAGAACAATGTGGCATTTATACGGGGAGCACGGTGGCTTAGTGGTTAGCACGTTCGCCGCACACCTCCAGGGTTGGGGGTCCGATTCCCACCTCCGCCTTGTGTGTGTGGAGTTTGCATGTTCTCCCCGTGCCTTGAAGGATTCCTCCGGGTACTCCGGTTTCCTCCCCCGGTCCAAAGACATGCATGGTAGGTTGATTGGCATCTCTGGAAAATTGTCCGTAGTGTGTGAGTGAATGAGAGTGTGTGTGTGCCCTGTGATGGGTTGGCACTCCGTCCAGGGTGTATCCTGCCTCGATGCCCGATGACGCCTGAGATAGGCACAGGCTCCCCGTTACCCGAGGTAGTTCGGATAAGCGGTAGAAAATGAGTGAGAGAGAGGCATTTATACATAAAAATGACCGATGATTCATTATACAGATGTTGACCACACTTCTGTCAGTATGAAATAAAATCAATAAACTGATTCTGCATTTAATTCCAGATGTTTTCTGTCAGAAAATGAATCGTGTTTGTAACGATCAAATACACGTACTTAAATGATACGGTTAAAACAGCACTTTATTTGATTTTATGGATTTGCAATAAATAAATAAACAAATAAACAAATAAATAAACAATAAAATATAAATGCTTTTTTTCCTCAAAATTGAAAATTAATGAATTTCAATATATATTAAAAAAAATAAAATAAAAAAAAAGTACTGCAATCAATAATCGTTAAATTCCTAAGAAAAATAAAAATTTAAAACATCTTCAAAATGGGCTTTGTTTTTTTTTTTTAGTTTTTTTATTCTGGAAATATTTCTTGTAAAGTTTATTGTAAAAGACTAATAAAAACTATTCTATTAAACACAGAAGCTAGACTCTGTCGCCAAAGCCTGTTTAAGGGCATTAAGGAGAAGCATAACAGCGTTTTAGCAGCCGAGGTTGGCGAGGGCACGGAAGCATCATGAGAGAGCTTGCTTTTAGAAGCGTTAGCAAATCTATTTCTCTGTCCCACAAGGAATGTGGGAGAAGATAAGCATGTGGAAGCAGTGCACAGTCTGCAGTCCTGTCTGATAAACAGCTAAAATTACCCAAGTGTAAAGACGCTCTGTTCCTAATAGTTGAGAATTGAGTGTTAAAAAAAAAAAAAAAAAAAAACTCGCGGAGAGTAGGAACAGGAAAATCAAATATTTCCGCTAGAATTTCCGCTGAAAAAACTGAGCGTTCTCCTGAACCCTTTTTTTTTTTTTTTAGTAAATTTAATAATTAAGGAAGGGAAAATATCACAAGCAGCCATGTAGGCTAGAGATAACAATAGAGATCCAGGGGTGGTGCGAGTACAAGTGAAAAAGTTTTATTCGGGCATTTCTACAGAAGCTCACAAATTCATCTAACAAACAGATACACAAGAGGATCTGTTCTGCAAGTCGCTAAAAAACACACAAAAACAAGCTAACAAGCTTGGAAAAAGACAAGTTCTCGACAGGCAGAGTCGAGGAAAGAAAACTCTTTCTTTAAAAATATACGTACAAGCAGAAGACACATCGCTAGGTGCGAGTGATAATTAGCCGACAGGGAGAGGCGAGGACACGTGGACCAAGCAGCAAGGTGCTGGTCGCAGAACTCTGTTGGAATGTAGTTGAATGTAGCACAAATGTTTCATGGACTTTTAACATACAGGTTCATGCCAGATGGTGCATTAATTACCAAATGGAGCTTCAACAAACTGTGGAGAAGCAGCAGTCTACTGTAGCTCCGTCTGTAACAGAGGTGTTATTCACAAAGGTCTGGTAAAGGTGTGGGTTCAGGTATTCATTCCATCCAAGTAGAAACCACACTCTAGTCTACTGAAACAGGTGGAGTCTGGTGCTTCTTGAAGGAAATCGGCACCTAGAGCAACACCATCACCGGCCTAAAAGATTGCCCACCTCCAGATTAACAAGACTCGGAAATGCTCAGCCAGCCAATTATTTTTGTGATAGTATGTTAGATGTTAGACCTTGTGAAACTTTGTTGTGCTCAGGTGATGGTGAAGTAAAAGCTACTTCCTGAGATCTAGCATATCTAGCATTCAAGTCTCATCCAAAGTCTCAGTTTGCAGTATGATGAGGTTTGTATCTGGCGCTTTAGCAGAAACGAGTGACTTTATGCTAGAAAAAAGAGGCACCGATCCACAATGTTACAGCCTCTCAAAAAAAAAAAAACATGGTTGACCTATCATTAATTACACACGCAAAACCCTTTCTCAGAGATCCAAATTGTTTTTCCAAGAGACTGAGGCCTCAGTGAACATACGATAGAGTCAGTCACCCTGAGCCCGAGCCAATGAACTGGTATTCAATAACACGTTAGCGTGCGCCACTAAAGCATTTCCTTCAGAGATATTTCCTCCTGATGCTATCCCTGAGGTTTAATTTCTCCTAAGCGCCCTAATCCGAGCCACTGATCATCTAGCATAAGCACTCGGACCACTGATTACGATTTTCTCATTTCCTCTCTCAGGAGAAGTTTGTTTTTCGAGGCACGATGTGCGACATGGCGTCGGTGTGCAAATGAAGGCAATTCTTTTTGAATCAGTCTTCAGCGCCCGTCGCCACTTCCTGCACTCCGGGCACAATTATTTGTTTTGGAACCGACTGGTGCGTGAGCGGAATACTGTATCTGCCCGAAGAAAGATAGAAGACAATCAGGCGTCGCTAATCCCAAAGCTTTTTAGTCGTCCCATGACGTGAGCAAGAATTCCAATCAAACGGCGTAAGTAGATTCTTAACTGTGCTGCCGATACAGAGAGACGCACTTTGCCCGTGTTTTGCCATGAGGAAACATCGAGTCTCGACTTCCAATTTGCAAGAAGAGGCTCTTTTTAAGAACGTTGCGGAAATCAGCGCTTTTCACTTGCTAATGTAGTCCAGGGTTGCAGCTGCCAGCGTCAATGGACCCTTGTACTTCACAGATAAAATTGAACAAAAAGGTCAAAGCCTTGATTGAAAACATGCTCTAAATTGATATTCCACAAGGGTGTGTGCATGTGTGTGTGGGTTGTTGGGTGGGTTTATGTGCGGTAAGCAAAGTGCTGTGTATTCCAAAATAAAAGATTAATGAATTGCAAAAAAGAAGGCACGTTTTACTGTAGTCACAGATTGATTCATTCCTAAAGCATGTCGTATCTTCTAAAGCCCAAGTGAGAAGATTTGCAAATCAAGGCTTCCTTTAAATGCTAACAAAGCACACTGGTACTGATGAAGCAAACCTGAAAATATCTGCACTCCCACAACTTGGCAGTTTCCATAGATACCATCTTGGAGGACAGAGGCGTCCTCGTCTCGGAGCTCAGCGGCAAAGGCGATTAAACAAGCTAGTACCGGACTGCCTTGTTACCTCCCACGTCCGCAACGCTGACTGAAGAGCCTCCTTCATTCTGTCTGGTCATCTGATTCAAGCACATATGCATGAGTCATATCAACGTGTTGGGAAATTGGACTTCAACAGCAAGATGAATTACACTGCTGCCGGGGTGTTGTTTAGTTTGGGATAAGCTGGTGTAGCAGGGGAGCTTGGGACGGGCAGGACATGGGAAGAGCCGGTCATGCCAGGTTAAGCCGTATAGATTGAGGTCAATTTGAGGTCAAGAGAATATTGTATATCAGTATATTGTATATATACAGTATATCAGCCATATAATCGAACCACACCAGTCGTTTATTTTTGTTTTTTTGCTTATGGCTAGCTATTTAGCTAGATTTTAGGTTTTAATTAGCTATATTTTAGCTATTTAGCTAGATTTTAGGTTTTAAAAGAATATAAAATGAACTAAAGACGTACAAAACAAGATGCTTTGCCACCTTCTTTTTCTCTATGATGATGTTTGTGAAATATATCTGAAATTACACGTTCAGCTCACAATTCCCAGCAATTCACCAGAACTGGATACTTCACCCCAATCGAATGCTTTGTGAGGGAACGAACCTTCCAAAAATGGTCATACAAGCACATTATTGATTCTGCCCCAGACGGTGAATGATTCATTCTCTGCACTATTACGGGGTGGAGGTAGTAATAGCAGCAGGCCAGACTTCTGGAGTAATTTTCTATAATCACACGTAGGGAGCAGTTACTTTCCTAAAGAGGAGTACGACACATCTCTTCCGTCCTCTCTATCCATCCGTTTCCTGTACCTTGTTTTTTTTTTTTTTTTTTTACAAAAGTTTGAGTCCCGGTTCTGCTCGCGCTTTGTGTTTTAACACTTCTGCCAACTAGACTTCTCGCTTCTTGTCTCTGCATATATGCAAAACCAGCAAAGATAAGAGATAAGTGTGCAGAAGAAGCGAAGGTATATTTGGTAGAAACGGCAGCTGGTGAAGAAGTAGGCCGCTCACACACGCGTAAACAAGACAACGGCGAGCTTATTTCGGACGAGCTAGACTAGCGTGGGCTTTGTGCTAACATCTGTTTGGTGGAAAGTAGAATAAATGGGGGATGATGGTTACTTAACCAAGCGTCACCGGAACCCAAGCAATCGAGAGACTGCTGACTTCGACCAGAGAGGTGGGATTAAGTAAAGGGCTGAACATCAACCGAGTTCTGTCTGTGTTAAGGTCTGTGTCTGTTCATGACATACATGTGAATATCAACATGTGTGAAAGGGAAATCTGGTCACCTGATAGTTCACGTCTTTTTCTGATGGTAATGATAATGTAATAATGTAATAACAATGTAATAACAATGTAACAATGATAATGGTTCATTTAAAATGTGCATGAATTTCGACCATCAATAGTTCATTCAATTGTTCAATTAACGAATTATGTTTAATGCTGTTTAACAAAATAACAATAATGTAGATTAATAATTCAAATAATGTTTGTTAATCCATAGGATAATTTGGATTGAGTTGTTTTTGTATAATAATAATAATAATAATAATAATAATAATAATAATAATAATAATAAGCATTATATTATAATATATTATTATTATTATTATTATTATGCATACTACTACTACTACTACTACTACTACTACTACTACTACTAATAATAATAATAATAATAATAATAATAATAATTATTATTATTATTATTATTATTATTATTATTATTATAATTGTTTACTGTTTGTTCAAATTTTTTTAACTTCTAAACGAAAACTAGCTTTAAAAATAGTTCGTTTTTCAAATTGTTTTTACATTTTTTTCATCACCCTTCTATGACAAATTGAAAATTGTTTTTTTTTTTTTTTCTCCTTTTACACAGAAGAGGATATGGAGATCCACCCATCAGGTATAGTCAGATGTACGATATAAAAATGCCAAAGTCGTTAACTTATAACCCCTACGAGGAATAACAAAAAAAAAAAAAAAAACAGGACAAGCATATTTGTGCCGAGTCTAAGTGTAAGAACATATATTAGTCCTGAGATGATTCATGGTGTGAGATTTTGGTCTGTACTTGTTGCTTACAAACAAGTCCAACTTCAAGATGATGCATGGGAACAGAAAGACGTGACAGTCTCGTTGTCGGGACATGGGCGAGGCAAGCCGGCGGAGATGAAATACGATTCGCGTTGCTTTTTACCGCAGTGCCGAAGAGAATGCAAAGTGCCTGAGGGTGCAGATCAGTGTAGTGTGTGCTAACTGGCTAAAAAAAAAAACGCCTCAGTATTCAAAGAGCATCAAACCCTGCAGGCTGAGAGAGAGAGAGAGAGAGAGAGAGAGGGAGAGAGAGAGAGAGAGTCAGTCTGTGTGCAAGCTTGTGATATGCCTCACATATTCCCTATTTCCTCAGGGCTAAACAGATTCGTACACATCCACATCCACACACACACACACACACACACACACACACACACACACACACACACACACACACACACACACAATTCATCAAGCCACACAGTCAGCAGCATTTTGTTTGACAGGGGAGTATTTAAACTCAGCTGAAGCCAATACCGCCGCTAAGAATCCCAAAGTCAGAGCTCCAGTCAATTATCTTATTTATAAACCAGTTTTGTCACATGCATCCCTCAATTCCACTAAAAAAAAAAAAAAAAGATCTCATAGCAGGAACGTTAATTAAAAGCGGGATAAAGGCAACGTCGCTCCCACGTCAGTAAAAGACGACGGGAGCTCGGGTTCTCAAACACTGGATCTGAACCTGAACCTTGATTTATACAAACTTCTGTATTGTCTATACAATCTATACAAAATAAACACCTCAGGCTTTTTCCTTTTCTTCTTTTAACATACTATACAACAAAGCATACAAAGCTTTGACACTAGACACTCCTTCCATATACATTAAATAAACATCTGATCTTTGAAAACTTCAGCATACGGTATTATTGTATTGGAGAATTGACATTAATATGCTCTTCCCTAGGCTGTGCTAGGGGTGTTTTAGTCACTCATCGGCATATATACATTTCCACGCGACACACACACAAACACACACAACAGCCATCACATCAAGCCTCCCTGGTGGCCTGACAGTGCTCCCTGTGTGAGTAATGGCCTCAGAGGACCAGATGTAGAGTGCATTTTTCTCTCTCTCTCTCTCTCTCTCTCTCTCTCTCTCTCTCTCTCATGCAGCCAGGTGTAGATGAGAGCCAAGGGAGCGATAGTAAGACAAAGACAGCTTTATGCACAACAGTTGACACACTCAAAACACATTCTTGAACGTGCAGCACGGGTAAATTCAGGTCCATCTAACTCTGCGTCATCACAATGTTCCGACATTCACCCACTAAAGTTAGAGTGAGGGGCGTGGCCAGAGAAAAGGGGAGGTGGCTGGCGTTTTGTGCTAGCTAGATATTGATTGGCTATTGAGGGGCCAAAATATAAACAAAACATCCCGAGCATGCTTTTGATTTGTCTAAGTATTTGTACACTGTAAAAGAGATAAAAAAGACAATTTTAATTTTACATAAACGAATAAATCCGTGTACCCAAACAAACACATACTGTACATAAATACACAAACCACGTGTGTAAAAATAAACAAACAATGGACCACCGATAATGTATATTCTATTTAAACATGCCTTTTTAACTCACTACAACGCCATCTGGGGTAATAGGAGACAATGACACTCGAAGTGTGTTGCTTATGTCCAGTTTATTCCGTTGTTTTGTTTCGGTTGCCGTCACTGCAGAAAACCCCGCTTCACACAGATAGCATGTCGGACATGACGATAGTGATGTAAGTGCTGTGGTGACAATCTCAGGGTGTTCCGCCATGACTTTAATCCAGAACACCGGCAGAGTTTCTAACTTTCTAACGACGTCTGTTTTGTGCTCATTTTTGCTAATTTGTGGGTTAAATTTGAGCAAACACAATATACACGTACACCAAGCACTGTTAAACATGACAAAGTACCGGTGAACAGAGAGAAGAGCGATACACACCTTCTCTCTCCACCAAAGCTACAACACTACTGCCGCTTGCAGCCGCTCAGCTCCAGACGTCACCTAAACCCGGCCCGATATCATGATATTTTGCGCATGCGCGGTATTGGTGCGGCTTTAGGTGACGTCTCTCAGCTCCCGGTTAACCTCTCGTCCATGAAAAGTCATACAAACCCGAGAGAAATACACCACAGTAAATAAAATGGAAATAATTTAATGTTCCTTGGGCGGCCCGGTACCATTTGGTCCACAGACCGGTACCGGTCCGCGGCCGGGGGGTTGGGGACCACTGTATATAAGGAACTGCAACCAGCCAATCAGACTGCAGCATGTAAATCTTGCGGCAAATTAATTTTTCATTCGAATTCTGAAGACATTTTACACAAAATCTGTTTATGGACAAAACTGTTTATAATCATTAATGACAATCCGCTGAGCCCTCAGACTCTGGTGTAGCGTCGGAGCAAAATAAATAAATAAATAAAATAAAATCACACTCTGGCTGTTTTGTTGAGAACAAAACAGCCAATTTTTCCAACGGCCCTTAACATCCACTTTCAAAATATATATACATATGAGTGAAGTTTCATTTTGTGAGTTGTGCCACAGTGAAAAGATTAAGAAGCCCTTGTGCGCCCGTACTCATGTCGAGCTGGATAACTAAACCGATGATAATGCTGGAATACTTTAAGGAAATGGGGCGCTAGTGGCAAACGCCTTCGACGACTTGTGTGTGCCTGTGTGTAAAATTTTCAGTGAACCGAAAGTGTCTATCATCAGTTTGTTGATACTGCAGATTATTTACAGCACACCATTTTTTGCCTGCTGCTGAATTTTATTATAGTTATCAACTCAGCCAATCAAATCTTTAGGAAGAGAGAGCGAGGGAGAGGGAGAGAGAGAGAGAGAGAGAGAGAGAGAGAGTAGTCATGAGAGAATGCAGAAGGAACAGGAAGGTGGAGGCAATAAAAGCATGACTAAGAGGCAAATGAAAGAAAGAGAGAGAGAGACAGAGAGAGAAAAGGTAAAACTGGTGACAATGACAACAGACAAAAATGTAGAAGCTAAAAACAGAAATAAAAGGAGAGAGCACTCGGTAGATACAAATATAGGAAACAGAAATAGAAAGAGTGGGCAATAAAAAGACAAAAGGTGAGAAGAGAAGAAAGAGACAAGCCCAGAGGAAGTAAGTAACGATGGAGAGAAACTAAAGTAAACAAGACCGACTGTCCCCGAGATATGTCATCCACTCGACATGAAGACGTGAGCGATTCGGCTACACAAACAGAGCTCGTTGTAGAGTAGGAATTTGGATTCAATCAATTCACAGCCTTCGATTCCATCCCAGCTGTCACAGTGAGAGGTCCAAAACATCACAACAGAAAGCAGTTATACTTTGAACTTGAGATGAGAACGAAGCTTCTGAATTCACTTATGAGGATGCAACAGTCTCTCTCAGAACATCTGCTCGTAAGTCAGTTGTGAAAGTAATTAATGTGACAAACAGTTTAGCTGCATAACTTATTCATTCTTTTCCATTAACAGCTTCATCCCAGGTATGGTGGATCCTGGGAGCGATAGGCATGAACCCGGGAATACACCCTTGACTGGACGATCTTGTATCTCAGGGGTCCGAGCATGTGCTCGTTCATACGCCCATGTAGGGTAGCCGGTCCTCTTACTAGTACATTTTTGCAGGAAAGTGGAGAACCTAGAAGAAACCCGCAGAGACATGAAGAACTCTCGCGAAACATGATATAGAGAGCAACCAGAGCTCAGAATCATATCCTGGAACTGTAAAGACGGCACAGTCTCGCTGCCTTTGAGATTGAAAATGAGGTCATTATCTTTGGCAGCATACAGACACACACACATCACTTTTAACCTAGACACTCGAAAGGAGTGGATACTGTTTAGTAAAAAGCTCCTTGGTGGTATGGTGGTCTAAACTCGCACCTTATCTAAGGGTTTCACACAACAAAGAAGTCAGGTGAACTAAAGAGGAAACTAAAAATTCTCAAGGTCTTTTTGGTATGCTGACGACATTCAACTCGTCCTCCTCTCGCCGCCATCAGACTCTCGTGTTTCAGCTTCTATCTCAGCATGCCTGTCAGACATCTCTTCGCGGATGGAAGATTGTCGTCTGTGACTAAATATAAACTGAGCTGCTGTAGATCCCTGCGGATGCAGCCATACTTCAAGATCCTGTGATCTCTCTGGAGAAGTATCGGAGAAGTATCCTGCCACCCGATGCAACCTTGGCGAAGTTCTGGATGAATTAACTATCATTCTGTCGATCATCCTGTCACTTGGTGTCAAACACTGATAGTTGCCTACGAAGACAAAAATGGTCCCTGTCCTGTACGGTCCTGATCACACCCTACCCTGCACCACATTCCTTCTGAACTAGACCCACCATCAGGAATCCTTTCTGTCCTGGCTCCCCTCTTGCTGTCTGAACAAGTCCAAAACCTTTCCTACACAATTCCACAGGGGAAGAAAGCAAACTTCATGTCCTCAGGCATAATAGCGTCAGGGTTCAGCTGATGGTTCAGCAGATAGCCGACCTGGGTTTGATCATGAGTTCCGTTCTATGTGGAGTTTTGCTTACATGGGTTTCCAGTTTCCTCCTACTCCCCAAAAACATGGTAAATTGCCCCAGTTATGAAAAAAAAAGTCAGTGGTCCATTGCAATATACTGGCATCCTATATAAAGACCCCCCTCAATACTTCCAGTGTTGCCAGGATAAACACCACATGATCCCCATGACCTTGAACGGGATTAAGCGGGGGGACACGGGGGGAAATCAAACAAATATATACCACTATTCATGAGTTGGCTCAAAACAAAAATAAAAAGGATTTCACAATCATGATGACTGGTGTTTCAGTTTAGTATACGGTTTGGCATGAGCTAAAAGACTCAGGGCTTCAGGTTTTATACTCATTTCTCAGTTAGCGTGTGGGTGGATAACACGGGTTAGTCTCAGTGGGTTTAATTATAACGCTTACAACCACGAATTTGTTCCATTTGACCAAACTAAAGAAAATAATAATCTAGAACAAAAAATGTGGTCAAATTACAAAAATGTTGTTGATTTTTTTTTAAACGAACATATAAGGAACGTGGAGGAGCTTAAAATAGGTGGAAAAAAGCCTTGTACGTGTTGCGTAACGGTCTATTTTGTTCTCCCGATGTAGACATCGAACACTAACTTTGTTCCTTGTGGAGACTGACGCCGAAGCTCACGCATCATTAATTAGAGTCTGGTAGCTGCAGGCTTTCAGTCCCACTAGAGCAGCTGGACCACAATGATGCACAAGATAGGATCGACTTCACATGGGACGTTACACAGCACACGCAGGGTTGTCCTACTGAGGAACTTCCCTTGACTTAACCATCAATGCAAATCGTTCTTTTCTTTTTCCAGGAAAGACTAAATTTTCTTCATCATTGCTGACAATATCTCAACATCTTAAGATGTTCCCAGAATCATTCCCAAAGCCAGACCTCATCACTACACTAAGCTCTCTTACTGATACATAGAATACATACACCTTAATATGGTTAAAAGGAAGTCACCTGGCCACCTTCCCCGAACTGTTGCTACGTCTCGACAATCGTGTGCTTTAGACTTTACTCATTCATTCATTCTCTACCGCTTATCCGAACTTCTCGGGTCACGTGGAGCCTGTGCCTATCTCAGGCGTCATCGGGCATCGAGGCAGGATACACCCTGGACGGAGTGCCAACCCATCACAGGGCACACACACACTCTCATTCACTCACACACACACACTACGGACAATTTTCCAGAGATGCCAATCAACCTACCATGCATGTCTTTGGACCGGGAGAGGAAACCGGAGTACCCGGAGGAAACCCCCGAGGCACAGGGAGAACATGCAAACTCCACACACACAAGGCGGAGGCGGGAATCGAACCCCCAACCTTGGAGGTGTGAGGCGAACGTGCTAACCACTAAGCCACCGTGCCCTCCCTTTAGACTTTATGGAATGACAATTTTCCTTTAGTGGAATGTTACGCAAACCGGTTACAGCATGACAATACACCAGTGCACAAAGCAAGCTCTATAAAAACATAAAGGTTGGAGTCAAAGAACTCGAGTGTCCTGCACAGAGACCTGACCTCAACCCCACTGGATACCTTTGGGATGAATTGCACCATTTCAGGTGCTGACTACGCACCATCGGGCTGAATCGACAGATACAGTATAGGATAGTGTCTCGCTTTTCCGTGTACTTCATAGTGCCATCGTAAGCCATTCGAAACTCAGCAGAAACTCAAGATTAATGGACCTCTTAAACTCCACTACTGGGTATAAATCAGGTCTATACAACAAATGCAATCATGTTATTTGACAATGATTCATGCTCTTCATCGCTCGCTACTTTCTCACAGCACTATAATTGCTATAATCTTGTTTATGTATGTCGGTTAATGCTTCATTATCAGCAGTCAATTTGCTCACATATGCTCACAGCTGGTGAAGAAAACGAAGGGAAACGTGTAGAGAAACCTTCAGCCCTCTACAGAGAAGGGTTCAAGGCGAAGAGTCAACAAACTGGAAAGGTAGATTTGACAGTTTTCTTTTCTTTTCCATCTTTCCTTCCATCCTTCCTCCCTTTTCCTTGTGTCTTACCTTCCTTCCTTAATTACTTTGTTCTCTCAGTTCTTCTTTTCTCCTTTCTTTCTTTCTTTCCATTTTTATGGAAAATTATTTTTTGTCTTTTGGTCCTTTTACCTTCTGTCCTTCATTTCTTGTTTTACCTTCTGTGTGTCCTTCCTTCTATTATCTTTCCTTCTTCCCTTCCATTCTTTTCCTCCTCACCTCCCTGCCTTCCTTCCTGCCTTCCTTAATTACTTTGTTGTCTCATTTCTTTCTTTCTTTCTTTCTTTCTTTCTTTCTTTCTTTCTTTCTTTCTTTCTTTCATGGAAAATTCATTTTTCTGTCTTTTGGTCCTTTACCTTCATTTCTTGTTTTACCTTCTGTTTGTCCCTCCTTCTATTACTTTCCCTTCTTCCCTCCCATTATTTTCCTCTTGTCCTTCCCTTCAATCTTTTTTCCCTCCTCTCCTGCCTTCCTTCCTTCATTAATTACTTTGTTGTCTCATTTCTTTCTTTCTTTCTTTCTTTCTTTCTGGAAAATTCATTTTTCTGTCTTTTGGTCCTTTACCTTCTGTCCTTCATTTTTTGTTTTACCTTCTGTTTGTCCTTCCTTCTATTACTTTCCCTTCTTCCCTCCCATTATTTTCCTCTTGTCCTTCCCTCCCATCTTTCCCTTCCTTCCCTTCAATCTTTTTTTCCCTCCTGTCCTGCCTGCCTTCCTTCCTTCCTTCCTTTCTTCCTTCTCATAATTTAATTTAATGAGTCTATAGTTTTTTAAATGTTGTTTCTGACCTGACTGAATGACTTTAGTTTATATGTTTATTTATTCCTTTATTACTTACTTGATCACTTCAAATTAAACCGATCAGAGCAAATGAAATAAATCGACCCCTCTGATCGAGCGGCTTGTGTCCCTCGCTCTCCCCTCCCACATCAGACACTTTTGCTTTCCTCTCCACATCTTAACGAGGTAACAGAGCATCACTCGTTCTCGTCACTAGGCCGGGAATCACACGGGGGGGTCGGGTGGAAAGTGTGTGTGTGCAAAAGCTGATTATTAAATTATTAAATCAGTCAGGGGTACTTAAAGTTTCATGAGCGCCCATTAGCATCTGAGACGGTGCCGGCTGCGATGTAGAGCCGAGTGGAACGACAGGGTGCATACGCAATGTGCCTCTGACCTACATCCCAAGACTGCTGGAGACACCAAGCTCAGATCCGAGTGCTGACGTGAGGAGCTTCACGTTTCGGCAGGTGAAAAGAACAAAAACACGACGAGCACACGGCGCTACTGTAGACACAAGACGGAGTGGGACTGCTTGTGTGGTTCAGGGTTTGTGCTTGGACTGACCTGGTATTCTAAGCATTTGGGTCAATAAAAGGTTAATGCAGTGAAGAAAATGAAGAAAAGGGAAACATGATTCGATAGCTAAATAAATAAATAAATAAATAAATAAATAAATAGAAACTGTAGAAATCGATTTCTAGAGCTTTTATTTTTAGCAGTTTTCTTATTTCAAAAAAGTTTCTAGTTTCATTGTGATTCTAATTAAATCTACTGTTTGGCTCAATAGCAGACTGTTTCTCCTATCAGAAGAAATGCTAACTGTGTGTGTGTGTGTGTGTGTGTGTGTGTGTGTGTGTGTGTGTGTTTATTTCTTCCTGAAGAGACGCACAGACCAACCTAAAGGGACGAAACTCGTCATGGAGAGAACGGTTCTGCTCCCCAAAAGGGAAAAGCATTAAATCGGGTAATGGAGACTTTAATTACGAGCCTCACACTCAATTTGGTTTTTGCCCATGAGAAACTTGTGTGTGTGTGTGTGTGTGTGTGTGTGTACAGGTATGGCGTCTGATGGATCAAAGAGACAGGGGGATAAATATGTGGACATACAGATAGAAAAAAGAGAGAGAGAGAGGTGAAGACAGCTAGGTATATGTGTGTGTGTAGAGAGAGAGAGAGAGAGAGAGATAGATAGATAGATAGATAGATAGATAGATAGATAGATAGATAGATAGATAGATAGATAGATAGATAGATAGATAGATAGATAGATAGATAGATAGATAGATATGCGAGTTTCACTGTCCTTCTGTTCACTTATAGACTGTGCATTCTTTCTGTCTTTTTCTCTGCCTCTCTCTTTCTCTCTCCACTGGGAACCGAGTGTGTGTTCCAGCCTCCGTCATCTTTTTTTCTCCCTCTGTCTTTTCATCCCTCCCTCCAGCTTGGACTAATGGGCCGCAGAAGAAGACATTCTGCAGTGCGCTGTCGTCTCAGCGGAGGGAAAGCGTCGGCGTGCGCCGTGCCCGCTGGCCCATTACCTCGGCCCCTGTGGACGCCTCCTAGGCTCGGTGACTCTCCCTACCTTCCCAAATAAAGTCTTCAAAAAGCCCAACTGAAGCCTTCTAGGCGTCCTGGAGTCTGAGAGTGAGTCCGGCGCAGCCTGCAGTCCAACCGGAGCACTTCTGGACAGTATGAAATGAAGCAAGTCCATTAAGCAGCATTGAACAGGGGGTGGGGGGGTGGGGGCTTGACAGCCGCTTTTAGAGGCGGAGAGAGCTTTAAACACGGCCACTGATAAATATTTTAGCGTTACGGTTTTAGTGAATGAACAGAGACTCGTACATCTCACGTCTTATTACGGATCGCTCGGGTACAAGTGCGTGTTCCTCTTCAGCCTCGAGAGCAGGAACGTTTGCTAAAGCCGGGATAAAGACGAATAAAGACTCTTATCGGTGTGTCGCGCTGAGGTCAGGAACTAAGACGGAGTAAACGGAGCACGCTCAGAAAGAACGTACATTTAGCCGCTTCTCATTAAAGGCGGGGTCTCCGTCGTTTGAGAAATGCTTCAGAAAACCGAGTCGGGATGACAAACTAAACAAAAACAAAACAAACGTGTAGCCAATGAGCAGAAAGGGGTGGGGCTTGTCGATATGTGCGGAAAGAGTGTTCGGTGCGCGTGTGTGACATTAGCACGAAGCGGTTTTAACATCGACATGGAGGATAAAAACAAAGAAAGAAAACGAGGAAAGGCTTACGATAAGGCACGAAGTAGGACGTGTTAATATAGGACCAGCTTTCCAGGGCTGGAAGGGGTGGGACCCGTTTGGGTTAGAGGCGTGTCTGTTTTGGTGATTTCAAAATGTCAACATTGGCTTTCAAACAACGGAGACCTCACCTTTAATGAAGAGTTTTGTGTTCTTTTGTTTTCTTCTCCTACTAAACTAAACTCATACTAAATTCCCTTAAGATACACTAAAGAATCGATTGATTGATTGATTGATTGATTGATTGATTGATTTTCCTTATCCAAAAAAAAAAAAGTTACTGTGTTGCTCCATGTGCCTTATCTGTTTTAGGAACTGTTTTATAGCGCACGTTAATAACAGCAGTCGATATTAAGTAAGAAAAAGAAAGAAAGAAGCTTTTTTTTTTAAATGGCTCCTTCAGTCTTTCAGGGAAATTGTCATTTCTACACTGTAATCATAATGTAATATTGATTTTTTTTTTCTTTTTACTGAAAATGACAAACACTGTAGGCAACTAACTTGTCAATTTTTATTTTTTATATAAGAAAATGTTATTGACAAAAACATTTTGGTAACAGAAATCGTCTTTTCAGTGACCTACGCGGCAGGTTCTACAGTGTGTTCTATTTATCTCTATTCAGATCCATATTAAGAGCAAACACTTTATTGACACCTTTATTAAACGCCCACCTGGATGCCTCCCAGCTTCTGTGGGACTGGGTGAGGTGGGGTGGTCTAGGGCGGGGCAGGGCGGGGCAGCGAGGTAGCCTCATCTCTCCTTCCTTCACCTCACCACATGATGAGCTATAAACAGCAGCCAAATAACGATGGCCATTTCTTCTGGCTGTTGTTTTTCCTCTGCCTTATTTTTATTCTGATGGCCGATCGATACGCCTGCAGGCACTTTCAAATCAGCCACGGCTGCGCAAGTGAGAAAAATTACCTGCGATGGTGGGAAAATTAAACAGTAATTGGCTTTTAGAGCATTGTGCAGCCCACTGAACTAGCAGCAAATCCGTATATTTAGAAAGTTTCAGGAACACACACACACACACACACACACACACACACACACACACACACACACACACACACACGTTCATTTGTACTGTAGATGGCATAATGTTGAGTGTTGAGATGACCGGCGAAAGTAAATAGCACAAGGCTGACTTTTAAGGAAGCTGATTTGTTGTTCTCTCTCTCTCTCTCTCTCTCTCTCTCTCTCTCTCTCTCTCCCTCCCTCCCCCAGTCTCTGTCTCTGTCTCTCTCTCTCTGTCTCTCCCTCTCCCAGTCTCTGTCTCTCTCTCCCCCATCTCTCTGTCTCTCTCTCTCCCTGTCTCTCTCTCCCCCATCTCTCTCTGTCTCTCTCTCCCCCATCTCTCTCTCTCCCCCCGGTCTCTCCTGCTCTCTCCCTCTTTCCCTGTCTCTCTCTCCCTCTCTCCCCCCATCTCTCTCTGTCTCTCTCTCTCCCTGTCTCTCTCTCACCCCATCTCTCCCACTCTCGCGGTCTGTCGCTCTCTCTCTCTGTCTCTCTCCCTGTCTCGCCCCCCAGCTCTCCCTCTTTCCCTGTCTCTCTCTCTCTCTCTCTCTCTCTCTCTCTCTCTCTCTCTCTCTCTCTCTCTCTCTCTCAGGAAGCTGATGACAGTGAAGAGTTTCTTGGTTTTTTGTTCTCTCTCTCTCTCTCTCTCTCTCTCTCTCTCTCTCTCTCTCTCTCCCCCATCTGTTTGTTGTCCCATGCTATTTTAATAATTGCAAGATTCTAAAAAAATGAGCACTCCGTATAGAATTAGAAGAATGCTGAAAGAAGTAAATGATCTACCACAAGCTCTCGGACGTCCACGATTGGCTCGTCGGACTATGCCCCGCCCACTCTGCCAGAGCATCTCAGACCTCTAGCTTTATGGAACTGCGTCATCATCGATATCCAGACTCATGCACTCCAAGGTGATATTTTTAAGGGTTCCTCTAAAGGTTCCTGCTCTAACTGGGAACTCTGTACATGAGGTGTTATGGACCAGTCCCAGTACACATCCACCCTTCCAGAATCACCTGTGGTTCTTTTCTAATTACCACCTGCAGTAAAGGAAATCCAGGTTCGTGCACAATTCCTTAAACACACACACACACACACACACACACACACACACACACACACACACACACACACACACACACTGTCAAGCCAAACTCTCAGCACTATCGGTTTGGGACGGATCCCATGTCACTGTGAATTCTGCCTGCTCATCACTGCTGGTTTGGGACACAGCCCACCTGAGTGTCAAGTCAGCACTGTGTGAGTGGGACAGCTCCTCCATCGACAAATAAATCAAAACTTTTTTTTTTTCCTCTTCTCGAGTACAAAGTAGAGATAAGTGCAAAAGTTTGTGCCCCCTTAGAAACGTAGACAAACATTTTGTTTTCAGAAATCCGTCTTTTTTTTTCTGGATTTCTATTTTTTTGGAACTGGAAATGTTTTTTTTTTACATTTTCTTTTAAAGATTGAGTTTAGTATATTTACACTTTTGTAAGTGACTTTTGCATTATTAATATTATAATATTAAAATAATTGATGATTATTATTTATTTATTTATTTACTTATGAGCTATCTGTCGTCTTGGGCGTACACGATCACTCAAATGTCCACGATTGGCTAGCGTCACTCTGACTGACAAAGCAGACAGACTAAGCCCCGCCCACCGAGGCAGCGAGGCTAATTTAGTTTCCTCCAAATTCTAAGAGTATGCAGTTGCATCATGTTCAGAATCCAAATTTGTAATCTCTAAATGACAGAATGTGCTATTTTTTAAATATTTTTAAGTGTTCTTGGCAATCGGGGTGTCACACGTTGGTGGAGAGACGAAGGGGTTCGTATGCGGGGTTCTTCCTGAGAAAGCGCTGTATCCTTCGAGACGCCGTATATAATAAGTAAATAACATCTCTGACACTAACATTTCAATGCAATAAGATACAATAGACTCCAGTCTCTGGCATGAAATCCGATTTATTTAGCATTGGCAGTTGAGCAACTGTTGCCTTCGGAATGATGCAGTGCAACTTGGGAAACTGTGATTCGATGCAGCATCATGTGCCATCTGTTTAGTTTTTGTGAAAAACAAAAAGCTGCCAGACCTCATCTCAGGATCCTGGCAGTGTGCTGGAAATTTCACGCTCCGCCCGCCAATGATTTGGAAAAGCGGTACGGGTGTGGTGAGAGACGAGTGTGCCTGGTCGGAGACGTCGTGTGACGAGGAGGCTCGCACGAGACTCGAGGATTCGTCCCGTCTACTTCGAGTCGTTCTGTTAGAAGACGCCGTGGCTGCGTTTATGATCGATGTGCTTAAAGGAATTCAATTTCCCCCTCATTCGGAATTTCACACTGTTGCCGTTCAAAGCACAGTTCAATGAAACATTTCTATTAGAGAATCGATGATGCTGAATTACAAGGAGCTCTAATTGATTCATACATAAAATTAATGAGTCATTACAGGCTTGTCAAAGAGCGGGCTCTGTTTACAGCCAGGCTGAAACCGACGGCAGACTGAATCAGTGGGAGTCGTTTTATTAGGGACTATTATTAAAAACACACACACACACACACACACTGTGGTTACATAATCTATCGGTAAGGTTGTTTTACTGGCAAACAGGTTTAAATACACAATACTGTAGATCAGGGAATAGCAAGCAAATTAGGATTACCGAACAAGAAACCAGGAGTCAACTCTGGAAACGACTCCTAAAACAAATTTGACTCATGTATTGAATCGAAATGGTAGACATTTTAATTAAACAAGTTTTATAAATATGTATTTTTTTCTCCTACACTCCCAAATGTATGGGACATCCTAGATGAGAAATCTATTTCAAATTAAAAAAAATAATAATAAAAATTTATAGTTAATTTTTATCAGATTTTAGATTGTGATTTCTGATTAGCTGATTCAGTGCATTAATGAAAAAAGAGAAAACAGGACAGAGCAAAAACTAAAAAAAAAAAAAAAAAACAGAAGATGGGAAATGAAGAATTTAGAGGAGAGAAGAGAAGAGAAGAGGAGAGGAGAGGAGAGGAGAGGAGAGGAAGAGGAAGAGGAAGAGAAGCAGATGATGTAAGCTGCCCTGGCTGCTCTTCCTGTAGACATGGTGCTGCATCATTTCTCAGATTAAGAGGAGAAGGCATGTGATCCGTTTCTCTGTTTTAGAGTGAAAACATAGATTTTGAGAGAGAGAGAGAGAGAGAGAGAGAGAGAGAGAGAGAGAGAGAGAGAGAGAGAGGACAGAGCTGTGACCTTCAGGAACCCAGCAGGCAGAGTGAAAGCCTCTCAAATAATCTGTTAAATCTATTTAGATCTCTTTTCATCTCTCTCTCTCTCTCTCTCTCTCTCTCTCTCTCTCTCTCTCTATAATTATTAACAATAACCAGAGAATGTTCTAGTTTTCAAAATCTTTAGGCTCACTGGTCAAATCTAAGCTAATCTACTGATGAGAGTGGTTATCTGGTTATCTACTGATTAGCTTAGATTTGAAAACTCAGTATGCTCACGCCAAATCATGTGGTCAGGTCATGATACATCATCACACGATTGAAATGATCTAATCTCAAAATGATCTTAATTACCATAACGGAGCAAAATTACGAGCAGCAAATGTGAGCTTTGCCTCCAACACAAGGTTCAAGAGAAATTAGGCAACCGGTACTCGAGAGCACGGCACCGTCCGCCGATCCACCCGCCTGCTCACGTGTGAGAATAAACGCTAGCTTCCTTCCTACGTCTCTAAGCAATCGCCATGCTCGATCTGTGGCTCTCGGTCTCATTACCACTCTGTCAGTCGTCTCGATCGACGCGTCTCACAGTTACTCGGTGCTCCTGTGTGCGGCTCGGAGGGGAGGACAGCAGGAGACGCAGAGGGAGCCCTCGTCACGTACCGTCATGGGCCCTCGCTTGCTTAATGCTAAAAGGGAGCCAAGCGCGCAGCCGTGGCTTTAAACACATGTTCCCGACTCTGTAGGGTTGAAGAAGGATCTGGCAGACTAAAGAGCGACAGATTCAGGCTGCGAGCAGATTGTTGCGGCCGAGCTGGTGTGATAAAGCCGTGTGCTTTGTCAGAACTGTCACTTGATTGCAGCACGCTTTCCCTGAGACGAGGACTAACGAGGACGCGACTCTCACTGAAGAAAAAAACCAAACGAGTGTTGAATTCGAGCTGAATTACTGCCTCACTGTGCAGTATGAACGCTTCACAATTGGTCTGCTGCTTGATTCTGAGGTGTAAAGAATCACGTGTACAGAAAGACATTTGAATAAATGAATCATGTGTACAGAATGACATGAATAAATGAATCATGTGTACAGAATGACATGAATAAATGAATCGTGTAAAGAATCGTGTACAGAAAGACATTTGAATAAATGAATCATGTGTACAGAATGACATGAATAAATGAATCACGTGTAAAGAATCACGTGTACAGAAAGACATTTGAATAAATGAATCATGTGTACAGAATGACATGAATAAATGAATCGTGTAAAGAATCGTGTACAGAAAGACATTTGAATAAATGAATCATGTGTACAGAATGACATGAATAAATGAATCGTGTAAAGAATCGTGTACAGAAAAACATTTGAATAAATGAATCATGTGTATAGAATGACATGAATAAATGAATCATGTGTACAGAAAGCCATTTGAATAAATGAATCATGTGTACAGAAAGACATTTGAATAAATGAATCATGTGTACAGAAAGCCATTTGAATAAATGAATCATGTGTACAGAAAGACATTTGAATAAATGAATCATGTGTACAGAATGACATGAATAAATGAATCGTGTAAAGAATAGTGTACAGAAAGACATTTGAATAAATGAATCATGTGTACAGAATGACATGAATAAATGAATCGTGTAAAGAATCGTGTACAGAAAGACATTTGAATAAATGAATCATGTGTACAGAATGACATGAATAAATGAATTGTGTAAAGAATCGTGTACAGAAAGACATTTGAATAAATGAATCATGTGTATAGAATGACATGAATAAATGAATCATGTGTACAGAAAGCCATTTGAATAAATGAATCATGTGTACAGAATGACATGAATAAATGAATCATGTGTACAGAAAGACATTTGAATAAATGAATCATGTGTACAGAATGACATGAATAAATGAATCATGTGTACAGAATGACATGAATAAATGAATCGTGTAAAGAATCGTGTACAGAAAGACATTTGAATAAATGAATCATGTGTACAGAATGACATGAATAAATGAATCGTGTAAAGAATCACGTGTACAGAAAGACATTTGAATAAATGAATCATGTGTACAGAAAGACATTTGAATAAATGAATCATGTGTACAGAATGACATGAATAAATGAATCGTGTAAAGAATCGTGTACAGAAAGACATTTGAATAAATGAATCATGTGTATAGAATGACATGAATAAATGAATCATGTGTACAGAAAGCCATTTGAATAAGTGAATCATGTGTACAGAATGACATGAATAAATGAATCATGTGTACAGAAAGACATTTGAATAAATGAATCGTGTAAAGAATCGTGTACAGAAAGACATTTGAATAAATGAATCATGTGTACAGAATGACATGAATAAATAAATCGTGTAAAGAATCGTGTACAGAAAGACATTTGAATAAATGAATCATGTGTATAGAATGACATGAATAAATGAATCATGTGTACAGAAAGCCATTTGAATAAATGAATCATGTGTACAGAAAGACATTTGAATAAATGAATCATGTGTACAGAATGACATGAATAAATGAATCATGTGTATAGAATGACATGAATAAATGAATCATGTGTACAGAAAGCCATTTGAATAAATGAATCATGTGTACAGAAAGACATTTGAATAAATGAATCATGTGTATAGAATGACATGAATAAATGAATCATGTGTACAGAATGACATGAATAAATGAATCATGTGTACAGAAAGCCATTTGAAAAAATGAATCATGTGTACAGAAAGACATTTGAATAAATGAATCATGTGTACAGAAAGACATTTGAATAAATGAATCATGTGTAAAGAATCATGTGTACAGAAAGACATTTGAATAAATGAAACATGTGTACAGAATGACGAATAAATGAATCACGTGTAAAGAATCATGTGTACAGAAAGACATTTGAATAAATGAATCATGTGTACAGAATGACATGAATAAATGAATCGTGTAAAGAATCATGTGTACAGAAAGACATTTGAATAAATGAATCATGTGTACAGAATGTCATGAATAAATGAATCATGTGTACAGAATGTCATGAATAAATGAATCGTGTAAAGACTCGTGTACAGAAGGACATGTGAATAAATAAATCATCGGTAAAGAATCGTGTCCATAACTCGATTATCTGTAAAGAATCATATTTTACAAATAAATCATGGAATCGTTCTGTGTTCCTCATGTGATAGTGTTACTATAGAAACAGTTTCTATAGAAATTGCTAGAACCTGAACAGATTTAACAACCAACTGTAGGTTTTTGAAGCATTTTTGGACAGAGTCTATGATATCGGTGCATGAGGGCCAAGGAGAAATATCCCGTTTTTTTTGCTAACCGTTTTATCGTGTTTATTCCGTCTCCACGACAACTTGTCTAGCGAACGTTCGGCTACATTAACCATAGCGAAAAACGGATATAAATTTGAATCATTGACACGGAAGAAGAAAACTCTCCAGGCTGATTTCAGTCAAACTCCGATTCATCACAGCACCCTATCATTCATTGATTATTTTCTTTTAGCTGCACAATTCAAAGTGGTTTATTTAATCTTTCCTTGGAAAAATAGCTAAAAAAAGATGACTCCTCTGCTTGGTGTTTTATTCTCCAAAATGGTATACCAGTATATATCCAAAATCCAGTCTATCTATCTATCTATCTATCTATCTATCTATCTATCTATATCTATATCTATATATATATATATATATATATATATATATATAAATAAACAAAATTTCCTCAATCACATCTTGTCTGTTGGATAGTAACCATGGCAACAATCCAGAATAACAAGCTCAGCCAGGCAGATCTATATCTACGCCTCGACGCCACAATTAAACTAATCATTTTATAGCGTGCTCATGTCACATAGGAATTACGGTGATTATTACGAGACGAGGATCGGAGGATCAGATTATTATTCGGCAGTTGATGGATGGACGATCAACGGAAGCCATGTTTATTTCAGGCTGCGTTTTTTTTTTTTGTTTTTTTTTTACAAAATGCGATTTTATCTTTATGGGGTTTTTTTTTTGGTTTTGTTCTCTGTCTTCGAATAAAGGAAATAAAATTAAAAAGAAATTTAAAAAAACTATCCCTGTTACTTATATAAGAAAACACAAAAGTGCATAAAATAACAAAATATTACAGCTGTATTTAAAATGCTGTTGAAAAGTTATATATAAAAAAAAGTTCATTAATTTTTAAGCTAAATGTCACCGCAATCAAAAAAACAAAAAACCACACACACACACACACACACACACACACACACACACACACACACACACACACACACACACAAAAACGCAGCTTGGCTATAATTTCGACACGATTCGAGCCGGAAATTGAAGTGCAGAGAAAGATAATTAGCTACAGAGAAACAATTGTGTAACAGCAATTCTGAAGATTTTTCCAATCAAATTTATTTTGGATTACAAAATTGCACCATTTGTTTTGTTCATGAATAAAAAAAAATAAAATTGTTGACAAATCGCTGTGGTAAGTTCAATAAACGTTAGAAAGAATCTGCTCTGGAGTGAAAAGCCGAACAAAGCCTGCTTCATCGAACCATCCGTTCACTTACTGTACTTCCTTATTTTATTCTTCACTTAAAATACAATCCATTTTTTTAACCATGGAAAAGATAACACTGTAAGTCTGAAATCTTATTCCAGATGGGAAAAAAAATATGCTTTTTTTCCCCTTTAGTTTTTTTCTCCCATCTTTCATCGTCTCTTCTGTTCCTCTGGAAGCATCTCACGCCTTTTGTTGTATTTCATAAATCAGCTCGCTGTCACATCTAGCGACCTCGGCCGTGTCTCATTTGGCTTTTTTCACTCGATACGATCGATACGCCCTTTTTTGACGTGAAACTGTAATACGCTGCAAATATCCATTTCCTGTAGGGCTAATGCCTTTTTGCTTACTTAGCCAAAATAAATAAATAAATAAATAAATAAATAAATGGGGGCACGGTGGCTTAGTGGTTAGCACGCTCGCCTCACACCTCCAGGGTCGGGGGTTCGATTCCCGCCTCCGCCTTGTGTGTGTGGAGTTTGCATGTTCTCCCCGTGCCTCGGGGGTTTCCTCCGGGTACTCCGGTTTCCTCCCCCGGTCCAAAGACATGCATGGTAGGTTGATTGGCATCTCTGGAAAATTGTCCGTAGTGTGTGCGAGTGTGTGAGTGAATGAGAGTGTGCGTGTGTGTGCCCTGTGATGGAATGGCACTCCGTCCAGGGTGTATCCTGCCTCGATGCCCGATGACGCCTGAGATAGGCACAGGCTCCCCGTGACCCGAGAAGTTCGGATAAGCGGTAGGAAATGAATAAATAAATAAATAAATAAATAAATAAATAAATAAACGGGAAATCTTAACTCAGATAAACACTCTTTACACCCATGTTGTGCAGAAAAGCATCTTCAGATTCTCATTTTCCAGCTTTCTAGAACTTTCTGTAACCTACAAACATTGGGGGGATGAAAACAAAAGGTTTTCAAGACGGCTTTCATTATCATCATCATAATCTTCATCATCATCATCATCAACACCTTACTTCATAAAGATCTGTTCAAAAAAATGAACTGTTTTTTTTTTTTGGAACTTTTCTATGAATATATTGCCCCTGGTGTTCTTGGGGGAAAAAAGACATACTTTTGAAACACGACCGAGTCCTAAGTGTTTACTTGTATTTAAGCTTCATATTAACACCACTGTAGAGCTCAAGACGTGAATATGACGGACACGAAAAAAAAATAGGAGGAGCTTCCGTATTTTGCTAAATGGTGTTTTTTGTTCATTGTAGGAAATTGATGCCCTTCTGTCATTAGCATGAATGCTAGTTAACCACAGTTGATGTATTTGCTAATTCTATGCTAGGATAACTCCTCTAAGCAAATCTAGCATCTTTAAGTTCTTGATGTTCTGCAGTTTTTTTCCTCCTTGTCGTTTGACATTTCGCTGCTGTGATGCTGTTGATGTTCTTCGTCTCCTCCCGTCCTCACACGTTTGCACTGTATGTGCGATCCTGCCGCCAAGAGCTCCTAAAATAACTCGGTGAGTGTGTATCTGCAAATGTGATGAACCTCCTGAGAACCGTCATTAGGGCTGTATGAGGCCTACTTTCTGCAGTTAAAGGAGAAGCGTAGAGTTTTTTTTTAATGATAAAACACCAAGTTTTGGTTGTTGAATACGAGTCTAAAAAGTATGTTACAGAAAATAAACCCTCACGCGGCCGATGCCGGCTGCGTACATCACCAAAGCTAGCAGCAGTATCAGATACTATCTTTCACTTGGAGCAAACTTACAGTGAATTACACAGTAAGGTGGCGTAATTAGGAAGAAAATGGGTGGAAAATTAAACAGCGCGTGTGGTTCAGCCCCGAGGCCGTCTCACTCCGCAATTGATTTCATCAATCTGTGTAGTCGTGCTACGGATACAGAGCGCTCGGTGTCACGCTGCCGCTCACTCTCTGTGATTACCTAATTACCTTTCTGTGTTTGTCGCGATACATTTTATTGCTTTAAAGGGTTATTGCTGTAATCAAAAAAAAGGGTGGTTAAAAAAAATAAAGGCAGACACACACATCGCTCCATGGATGGTTAATGAGGTGAGGAAATTGTTTAAGAAGCAAAACAGTGGGTTACAATTGAGCTGAATCATTTTTAAGGATTTCTTTAGAATGCAGGGTTTAAAAGCAGATGAAGGCTCAGTGATTTTAATTCGCTGAAGGAATAAACGACACGTACTGTATCTGGTGAGAACGCCTTGCTACAGCATACCTTGCTCCTTGGTTGTGTTTTTTTTTTCTTTTCTTTTCTTTTCTTTTAATCTTTCCTATGATTTGTGCTGGGACTCATTCAGACTTGGGGCAAGTCGTGGCCTAATGGTTAGAGAGTCTGACTTGTAATCCTAAGGTTGTGGGTTCGAAGTCTCGGGCCGGCCACGACTAAGGTGCCCTTGAGCAAGGCACCGAACCCCCCAACTGCTCCCCGGGCGCCGCAGCATAAATGGCTGCCCACTGCTCCGTGTGTGTGTGTGTGTGTGTGTGTGTGTGTGTGTGTGTGTGTGTGTGTGTGTGTGTGTGTGTGTGTGTGTGTGTGTGTGTGTGTGCACTGTCGATGGGTCAAATGAGAACGATTTCTGAGTATGGGTCATCATACTTAGCCGTATGTCATGTCACGTCACTTATTTAGGATTTTCTACTTTTTTATATCGAAAATGAAACGGATTTAATTTGATTTTTTTCCCCCAATTTAATTATTTTTTTTTAATCATAATTAAAACTGAAATTTGTTTATTTTTGTACACTGTGTTTTGGAACCAACATGGATTTTATTTGATATATGTATAAATAAAAAAAATATATAAAAAATAATAAATAAAAAAATGTATATTATATAAAAACTCCCAACACGCACACTAAATTTGTCTCGTGTTTGTCTACGATCTTAAGACACTAAATATTATACGGTATCGAACTCGAAATAGCTAAACCGGTTTTGTTTAATTGTGTTTGTTGGCAAATCGCTATAATACAAGAAGAATGAAATACTTCTGGATGGAAACACGATCTCTGCTTCATTAATGCAGGACATTTTCTCTTTCAGCTGAATAAATTTCCTCATGAAATGTAAAGACATTTTATTACTTACAGAGTCTTAACGACGGGCATCTCTTAGCAAGCGACTGAATTATTTATTTCTGCTAAAGAATGCTTTTATTTTTATTTTTACATATTTGAGAAATTCATTTATTTTAAAATGAAAAAAAAAAAGGGTCCTAGATAAGAGAGAACGGATTGATTCGGATAATAAGAATGATCTCGTCTCTGTGAATTTCGCCGCCAGATTCCATTACTTGAAAGGGCGGTCTTCAATCTGCTGTTGAAAAATCTGCAGTACAAAAAAAAAAAGGGCGATGACGTCCGCGAGCAGAATGAGAAAGGAGAGAATAAGTGGAGTTAATACACCTCTGCTGACACGAGCTGAGCAGAGAGGAAAGAGTCAGGACTGTTAAAGAGCCAAATGCCAGAAATATCAAAAGAAATCCTGCAAAATGGAAGATTCGGTATCCTGATTTCTGATTGACGTCTTGATTTTGCGCACAATTTTACAATTTATTTCAAAAGTAGTTCATACACCAAAAACATGCTAAAGTTGTTGACTGACAGCTAACTTTTTTTTTTTTTTTTTTTTTTTTGGTTGCAAGAACTACAAAGCTAATAAGTAATATATATTATATATATAATATATATATAATAGATATTAAAAATATATTGTCTAAAATTAAATTTAAGGAGCTATATATAACAAACTTAGCTGGTTTCTTTGCCAACTTAAAATTAGCTGTTTGCTAGTTACGACTAGCATCGATTCCAGTAACTAATACTAACTGGCCAATATGAAAGTCAACTTTGCTGGATTAAGCTGGTTATGGACGGCATTCACTAAATTCCAGGGGTTTCGTTACCACAACCTAAAGTGGGCGTTTCTAGAGGTCTTGGAAAAACGCCCTCTTTCAAAAAATAAAAATAAAAAATAGCATACCTACGATGGATAATGAAGGATAAACAGTCATACAGGTAGATTTTATATTCTATATCTATTATACTTTATTATCTTACAGTTAAGCTATTTTCGAAAACAAATAAACAACCAAAAACTACGGTTAGGGTTAGATTATCAAATAGGCCACGCCTACCCGATGACGCAATATCTGTTACGCTGTTCTGAAATCATTGCATCCAGGTTGTGGACACTCCGAATGCCAGTGTACACTTCCTGATGATTTAGTCATCTTTCGTTCTTTCTGCAGCTCTGTTTTGACCACACTGCTAATCATAATTGATGAGATGCTAGCAAATCAAGCAATTCCTGTAGGTTCCCAGGCAAGATGGTCCCCGGAAAGGCCATCCTGAGCACCGAGTCAGTCTTAAACTAAACTATTAAACTTTATATTTGAGATAACTTGCAGGTTGTCTCTTCATAGTTCCTCGTCAAGGTTAGGCATAGCTTGTTGAAGGCTTTTTTTTTTAGCTATGATAATAAATAGTAGTAGTTATAATTTTTTGTGTGTTTTTGTGTTAAACGGTAAACGGAAAGTAATTAAAGGTTCAAAGAAACCCGTCTGTAAAAAAGATCATTCAAGCTGGTCAGTTTACCGCCTCATACCTAATTTTCACAGTTACTGTGATGTATGGTGTTGAAACTGTCACATGTAACTTATTTGCTCGATAATTTGAACACGGAGGCTTTTTTTTTATGCCTGTAGCTCCACTCACACTGATGTACGAACTTCTAATAGCCTGTAGCATGATTCTTATACTCAGAACACGATGGTAATAAAGTCACAGCTCAATGCCTTTACATAATCAAGGGTCCTTCCCCTGAAAGTTGGACATCCATCAAACAACAAGCATCACAATTTATCAGTTTGCTAATGTCTGAACAAAATGAAAAGCGACTAGCCAAATGGCACGGCAACAAATTACAAGAGGAGAAATTGGCTGGAAACATCTGGCCCCACTGAAGCATCACCAGTGAGGGTGTCCTTCAGTGCTAGAGCCGTTTCTCCGTTAACTGTTGGTTCGGTTTGGTCTGGCTGCATATTTGGACCATGATCCACCTGAGCGAGTCACAGGTCGAGTAAACATTTGCATCACAGTGGGTGAACACACCAAGGTCAGAGGTGATAGGCTTCACAGTTACATTAGGCAATAAGCCTCCATCATGTACAGTATCTACTTCAACTACATACAGTACGTTATACTAGGCCTATTCGATCTGTTGCTTTGAGCTGAGGTTATATCTCTTCAAATTGTCCACACGAACATCTGGATCTGATGTCTGTCCATTTCGAACAACTCGGTGCAGTGACCCGGATGCCATGGTGCCGTGACCCGTACCCTGTATTGGTGCCACGATCCGGATTTCCTTATACAAAGTCAATATAACCGACTTATTTCGACACAATTTATACAGTACGTTAAAATAAAACCAATTTTTACAAGACAGTCATTTACTGTCACTGCATACATGGAATTTCCTGCATGACCTTCGGACTTGACATATGTATAGTTTCAAGCCTTGCGGCTGGATAACCTGTGATTCCAAGCCGCGTAATCGTCCTGCTTATTTCCGTGACCCTAGCAATCCAGCTTCACACCGATTCGGAGTTTCACAGATTATATGTTATGCAGGGAATCACACAAACAGACAGAACAATAACGGTACCTGACCACAGAGACAAAAAAAAGAAAGAAAGAAATAATGAAGGCAGAAAGATGATGCTTTCACATAGAAACTTTACGAGCAAAACAGCAAAGCTTCCTACTGTGTGTGTGTGTGTGTGTGTGTGTGTGTGTGTGGTTGTGGGTTTGTGTTGTTGCTGCCCTCGTCTGAGAAGAAGAAAAAAAAGGCTCAAGTCTAGCAGAGATTTTATATTTACAGCGTCCTACTTTCTTTCGGAAACACCACCCAGACATCCCCTGCAGAGACTTAAATTTAAAGTTCTCCATTGTCTCGGGGCCTTGAGGGTGACCTGTAAAGTGACTTATTTTTTTACAATTCAAACTCCTCCAGTCTCCCAGAAGTGGTTCTAAAAAAAGAGATATCCTACATCATGATCCGTAAGCACACCTGCGAAAGAAATCAAATGAGGGCGGTGCATCGTGCTTGGTTTTTTTTTTGTTTGTTTGTTTGTTTTGCATGTTGCAAATAGCATGATTAATTATAGCTAAAAGCTCATGAGATAACCGCAGTCCGGATCAGTCACCTTTCTGTGCCGAGCCTCCAAAGTGATGTAGAATGCGGTAATTAATATGCAGCCATGCATGGCACACCTGCTGCTAGAGAATGTGTGACACGTTTTAGTTGCATTTTTTTTCTTAAACAGCAAAAAAAAAAAAAAAAGAAAAAAGCATGATGGAGACTAGCGCATTTCAGCCAGGAGTGCCTATGACACCGCCGCTCCCAGGTAATTATTTTTTTTTCCCCCTCGGGAAAAGGTAGTCACTGTCAGTAGGGTCTGTAATTACGGGATGAAGCGAATAAAAGCAGAAGTGCTACGGTGCCTCCCAAAGAACCATTATTTTAATGGTTGCATTTGTGAGAGTTCTCTGAATCAAAAAGAAAGTGGTGATAGACAAGGTCAAAATTTAGAAATATGAAAAGAAAAAAAAAAATCCACAAGGTTGTTAACTCTGAGCATTTCAAAAGAAAGGTTCTGGATCACAAATAAAGATTTTACAAAATTCAAAATTTGAATAAAAGTGTCTCTTGAAAAATATTGCAGATTGATAACATTGTGTAATAATAATTTGTGACATCATCATCATACATATCTGTTAAAAAAAAATGGTGAGCAGATTCTTTTTGACCCGGCAACGTTTCGATAAAGATCTGGATCAGTCATAGTCGCTGACGTTTCAAAGTGAAATATGATTTTGGTGGCAAAATATTAACGAGAGTTAATCGGCAGCAGCGATCTGTAGGGGTCCAAGCACCTTTTGCATAAAGTACACTATAGATTAACATCATGCTGTTCCGTGACAGCAGCCCATCAATCAAAATAAATGATTTTGTATCGCAATGGTGGTTTATAGAGACCTAAGTTGACATATAGTGTAGAAATACTGCCTGATGCTTCAGATGTGATACATGTTTACTAACCAATTTGAAACAATGACCTAAATTACATCAGAAATCAGCTGTGTAAGCGCTCACTGATGCAAATCAGTGGTTTTCACTGATTCTCATCAGCCTCGGACTAAACCGCTTGAATCAGCCAAATCATGCTCAGGCAATCATGGATGAATCCAGATCTTGGTCCTGTATGTGCACTTGCTTTCCTATTTGTAGGATTAGATGGTTAACATGGTTAGAAGTCTTAGTCTCAGTGAAGGAGAAGGAAAGGGTGTGGTTTGGTTTGGTCTGCTCTACCTACCATCATCATACTGAATCTCCTCATGTTGCAGAGCATCAGATTGACTTGCTCTAAACTGTATTGCACAAATCGATGCATGCTTTAAAACGGATCTTTTATCCATCACAACATTCACCGCGTATAACTAATCGGATCGTCTCGGAAGGAAAGATACACACCCTCTAAAACACCCTCTGATAGTTTCCATGGCACAAAGGATCTCCGACCCCACAAGGTAACAAAAAAGATAGTTTGCATAAGAGGATGATGCACAACGGAGCGGTATTGCACGCTTTGTATTTATGCACAGTCTACACAGTGAACTCTTGCAATTAGATAAAGCACACCATTTTGTCTGTTCGGAACGCTCTTTTTTGGCAAAACCTCAGTGAACGTCCATGCTGTTACACGATTTACAGTACATCCTGCATGGTGAAGTTGTTTCTGATTGGATGATAATTGTCTATTCCGCTGTCATCTATGTTACAGAAGGTTATAGCTTCGATTTTTTTTCCCCAGAAACTGAGCACCACCATTTATGAAACTTTGAGTGGGTTGGAAGCCATTAGTAGACACATTAGTCACTGACTTCTTTAGCCAGAGCAGTCTACGCAGAATACATTCAGCCATCACTCTTACCCTGAATACCCTGCAATACCTTAAGCAAAGCTAACCACTCATCATTGTCACGAGATCCTCACATCTTAATGCACTACACTTTCACACAGAGTTGGTGGAGAGGGAAATAGCTGGAACCCTTAATCACCGGTTTGTTTCATTGGACATCATGTATGACTGTATGACATTTTATATATATATATATAAAAATATTCTTTCCTCCTTCCTTGAGGAAAGGGTGGACACGTGTGGTTTTAACATAGGACAGTCTTAGCATCCATAACATAAATCTCCACTCATGGATGTTTGCTTACACTAATCCTTTATACCTGTTGGGGGTGGGGGTGGTGAGGGGGGGTGTTTCTGGGAGATGTGTGTGCTTTGCATCCTAGTGGAAAGCAAAACAGGAAGTGATGAATGTGAGCCAAAATGCTATAGAATCTCAAAATACATCAAAATGCCATACAGAATCAAATTCAGGGTATTAACGGGGTAGAATATCCCTACACAGCACAATGAAAGTAACTGCAGGCAGAGACGCGCATATGCACAAATATATACCGGTGCATAGAATCGTACATAAGCAGGATGTCGGCACTTCTGCATCGTCCACCTGCGTAGAATGCTAACCTTACTGTACGCATCCAGTCAACAGATTACACCCATGACTCATACTGTAATGGAGTACCACACCGATCCAGCAGGTCAAATCCTGAACGGGAAAATGATTAGTGACATTTACAGTCGGGACACGTACATTAAAAGATATTATAACAAGAGTGAGCAAAATGGAAAACTCGGTGAGAAAAGAATCGCTAAGCTGTGCAGGTCAGAGTATTTCATTAACCTTATCATAAGAGCAGTGGGACTCTGGCTGAGCTCAAATCTGTGGGAAGACCAAGGGGTCAACTCTAAAATGACAGCAATTACTTGAAATGCATTGCTGGTTTCACTCTGTCCTAACCTGTCCCCTTCTGCATATGCCCGACATCATCAAACCTGCCCTGCCATTTAACACAAACAGAACCTGCCCCTACATTAATCATCAACTCTACCTGGCCATCAGATCTCTCCCATTGTACCTACTCAGCATCATGCCTAGAACTCTGATTAGTAAAATCTTCACCTACCCTTGATGTATTTGCACAATTAGATCTGACTCTAAATGTGTACCTAGGTAAACCCTGCCCATATGGCACCATCCTAAACTACCCCTGCTATACTGTACCAACCAACCAAGCAAACAAACCTACCTCCTTTCAAGGTAGTAACCAATAAGATTGTGGTCACCTGACCGTCATACCCTTATGTGGATCTTTCCCAAACTGGCTGTTACTTTTACTCTTTGTATCCAACAATGAAATATACTATGTCATGAGTTAAACCTGGGGGCGTGGTGGCTTAGTGGTTAGCACATTCGCCTCACACCTCCAGGGTTGGGGGTTCGATTGCCGCCTCCGCCTTGTGTGTGTGGAGTTTGCATGTTCTCCCCGTGCCTCTGGGGTTTCCTCCGGGTACTCCGGTTTCCTCCCCCGGTCCAAAGACATGCATGGTAGGTTGATTGGCATCTCTGGAAAATTGTCCGTATTGTGTGAGTGTGTGAGTGAATGAGAGTGTGTGTGTGTGTGCCCTGTGATGGGTTGGCACTCCGTCCAGGGTGTATCCTGCCTCGATGCCCGATGACGCCTGAGATAGGCACAGGCTCCCAGTGACCCGAAGTAGTTCGGATAAGCGGTAGAAAATGAATGAATGAATGTGGTAAACTTTCCAACCTTCTCATGTTATATCTGCACAAAAAACAATACACACCTCTACTCGATGTTGACTCTTGCTGTCTGGTGGCAAATGTTCCAATGACAAAAACTTGCATGTGTATATGTAATGACTGTAACTGATCAACCACAATCAAACTGTCTTCATCTGCCAGACAAATGCTTCTATGTACTTCTCTTGACTACAGCCCAAATTTTTTTTTTTTATATGACCTGAACAATACCTACCTGCCCTTGTGATATTTGCCCAACATCATCCAACCCTTCCTTAGAGAATATAAGCTCAACTATATGAAAACCTTTCCAGCAGCAATCAAAGCCACAAAGCCAAGCTTTCTTCCATCTAATCTATTTGGATCGACCGTGGCGTGCCAAAGTGTCGCTGGACATATTAATATGACCCAATAAAATGGTAGCACAACTTTGAAATTTGTTGTCATGGACAAAAGAGTTCGAGTACCTCATGAAGTTGCGGAAACTTCCAAAACAAATTGGTCCCAGTGTTTATAAGCAGTACAATTAAACCACGCCGGGCCTTCGGTGGATAGTCAGAAGAAGTTTGAATAGAATAAAGGATATATCTGGATCTTTTTGTTCCGTCTAATCCTCCTTAGTCACATTTTAATGTAGACGAGTATATTACGAGAGTGAGAGCAGAACATGGATTTAATGGGTCCTGGGAGTTCGCATAGATTGGCATTATCTACCATTATCTATGACAGGACTTGAAAGGGATATGATTGATAATAGAGATATCTTAAGTGTTATCTTTACTGTAAGTCAAATGAGCTACAAAAGCTAAAGCAGCCAGAAATGAAGCCAAGAATGAGTTATCGCACAAAATGCTGACTTGTTAGAGGATTGAATTGGATTTGTACAAAATCAGGCCCATTTTTGGCACCAAACACCTATTTATAAGACAGGTTACTGAGGGCGAAGACAAACCAGAGGTCTGCTACAGTACAGTTCCGGTCTTCTCGAGGACTATGAGAGCCACTCGGTTATGAAGATATAACAAGCAGACAGAGACAGGGTCAGTGTGATAGAGACTACAGATTAGACTGGGGAGTCTCACACACACACACACACACACACACACACACACACACACACACACACACACAGAGACTCGAATCACGGCAGCCATTTTGTGCTCCACGGTGCGCTAATGCTGCAGGCAGCTGAGTGTCTGCCAACACTCAGTTGATGTAAGTGAGAAAACTGAGGAATCAACAATAATATGATTAAGTAATGTTTACTGGAATGTGTGTCCATATTCAGTGTATTTCAGGTAGAAAACTGTGAAAGAGGCATTTAGTCAGATTGCCACTGAGCTGTGAGAATTTCACAGATCAGGGATAGCTGGAAAACACGAGACAGTCACATGCATAAAGAAGACAATGTTTTTCTTCCTCTGCTCGCTCTCTCTCTCTCTGCTCTCTCTCTCGCTCTCATGGCGTCAATGGAGTATTGCAAGGATTAACAAGCACTACAGCTTCTAAATAACCTACTTACATGCAAGAGGAGCACTCCTACCTACTGTAGGTTCAGGGTGCTGACTCACTTCCTTTATATGCCTACTGAAGCAAAACGTATATAAATACATCAATCTGGTCATCATTATTGACCCCAGACGTGCTGCTAATTTTAACCGTTCCGATTTTGATTAACGTCTTTCGATACGAGTTCCTGTAATTACCGTATTTTCTGCACTATAAGGCGCACCTAAAAGCCTTAATTTTTCTCAAAAATCGGCCGTGCGCCTAATAATCCGGTGCGCCTTGTGTGTGCACCGAGTTCCAAAAATCTCCGCTTGATTGACTTTCCGACCGTTTCCCGCTGCCACAGGGACGTAATACATACACTACGTACACTGGCAGCGATAAACCAATCAGAGGACATTACGCAATACGTACAGTACGTACGCTTACCTCCGCCACGCCTCCGGGAGGTATACAACCGGTATGTTGCAAAACAACATTTGTTTCTTCCTAACCATTATGCGCTCCAAACTCCAGTCCAGTAGGTGGCGGTAAATGCACCTTAAGTCGGTTTGCCATCCTTCAATAAAAATCAGATGCTTACGAGGCACAATTCAAACTACAGGCTATCAGTTACACGGTTGTAAATGGGAATAGAGCAGCTGCGAAAGAATTCAACATCAAATGTATCTATGGTTCGGAAGTGGAGGAAGCAAGAAAACGTACTGCGCCAAGTTAAGACGACACAGTAGATGAGGACTTTGATGGATTTGTGGGAGAAGATTGATTAAAAAATAATGTGTGTGTTGTTAAATAGTAGAATAAAGTTCAACTAAACTCACTGTTTTGCTTCTGCTACCTTTTTTGTAGACCGTATGTTTTAGCATGCGCCTTATAATACGGTGCGCCTTATGTATGGGTTAAGTACAGAAATAGACCCGTAATTGAGACGGCGCCTTATAATCCGGTGCGCCTTATAGTGCGGAAAATACCGTACTAGTGTTACAGCACGTATAACCATTTCCCTCACCAGACTCCTTTCATTTCTCTGTTAAAGTTAATAAGACAAAAAATAAATAAATAAATTAAAAGCAGGTTGTCATGTTACAGTACTTAGACACCGCCTAAAACCGTTCGCTTTGACCTTCGTCAAGCTAATTTGTTACTATAGAAACCGTAATGTGTTAAATCGGCGCGTTCGTACAGTATGAACCGGAACACTCTGGTGCTGTTGCGGTAAATTACTCGACACCTTCTGACCGATCATACTGGTATAATGGGTTTTAATGCCTCTCTAAATACTTCTCGCTACCACGATACCCAGAAAAGCCAGACTCTCATCATATTTCAGACCCAGACGGTTATCTCGTCGCTAAACGGAAACGCAGAAATGCAGAAAATGACCATGGCCATGACCATTAGCCAGATAATAATAGAGGTTGTAGCTGGATGAGCAGAGAGAACTGTCCTGTCCGTGGCAGTGGAAGAGAGAAAGCCGGTGGAAGTTTGTTCCCCTGCGGCTTCGATTTTATCCCTCAAATTAAGCATAAAGAGGGAAAACATCGCTTGGCTTCGAATTGCGAACGGCCCGCTCCAACCTGTCACACAGCTTTTCCATGCTGCTAAACACAACGCTGGGTAAAACCTGCCAAAAGTGCAGAATAAACACTGTTTATTTGAATGGAAGACGGAGAGATCGTACATTCGACACCGAGGCTGCTTGATTACAAAATGATTTCCTTTGTGAAAGATTTTTCTTTTTCCTTTTTTTTTAGATCGTTCAAAGCCCAAGTAGACAAATAGACGGAAATAGAAATCCCCCCTTCTCAGAATAAACGTTGATTTAAAATGAGTGCTTGTTTTGAGTTTGGTAAACAAGCCATGTCTGATGGTAACCTCGAGGACTTTTACGGAGTCAAATCGGTGGAAATCAAAATGTCTGTACTGTGCAATCTCAGGAAGTTGGAAAAAAAAACCCAAAAGCGAGACACACACACACACACACACACACACCCTCCTTCCCTCCACTGTATTCCGGTATTAATTCGATGCCTCTAAGGATTATGTTTTCGGTTTTAATTTGAAGGCACTCATCTATTGTGATTTAAAATAAAAAAGTCAAATTACATAAACACATTCATGCATTCTTGCTTGCATTCTTGCTTGTTCTCATTCTCATTACATAGGTTTAATTCCCAAACAACGGGGTCCTTTCGAGTCGTTCCCGACATGGCCTGAGGGCTTGGTGTTTTTTTACGGTAACATCGTAACTCATATTAACTTCGAGAGCCAGAGAGGCTGTAAGAAACAACTACTTGTACGTGGATGTTAGATGTGATAACAGGCAAAAGAGCGTCTGCTGAACACTGCAGAGCGTCGGCTACTGTAGACTATCGCCAGCGGCTTATTTATTTTTAATGTATACCGGGTGCCATTACTTTTGAGCGACCTGACTGCAGGGCTAGCCGGATGTGTGTTCGTTCGGATTTTGTTCTTCCGATGAAATGCTATTTTGAGCAAGATAAATGAATTTGCGCTAACTGGTGAATGATATGATTCGAAGCTGCGGCTCTTATTAATGACATAAATCTACACAAACTCAGGAGCTCTGGCTAGATCCCAGCACATTTCCTGTTGTCCAGCTTGAAAAATGGTAATATCTGTGCAGTCGTTCTGAGACCACGGTTACAGACCTTATGTCTTTCTCCCTCTCCATCCCTTCATCCGTCTATCCCTCTTTCTATAATGATGTCTCTGAGGGTTTGAGTCGGAGCTCGCTCCGATGAGAAATCCTTCAATCAGACTAGCATCTGTATCTCTGTTCCCACCAGCCACATGTAGCTCTGTCTTTCGGGATGAAGACATTAAATATGAACACACAGTCTCACACACACACACACACACACACACAGTTGAACAAATCATATTCTTAACCAAGACTTGAATGGGATGAATGTTTCCTAGCAGGTAGCCCCAAAACTAAACTAGCTTCATGGCGCTATTCAATTAAACAAACAATAATCAAGGCATGAAACTAGCATAACTATCGTATGAGCATGAGTGTGTACTAAATAAATAGCTTGTTTTAAATCAGCAAGAGACCCACTTTATCTAAGCTAATAATGATCAGTAATGCGGCTTGCAAGCTAGCGTTGAAAACAAGGCACGTTTATTAAGAGGAAACAAAACCAGACCGGAAAAAATCAAACAGAGAGCTAGTTCTCACATGTGTGTTGTTAATAAACTAGCAAGAACAATGTACTAGCTACTGTAGTAGCTTCAGTAGCTTATCTGACAGGCTAATCTTTGCTAGGTATTTTTAACTCCAGTGAATCAGACATACTACTGTATGCCATGCTAATGCTACTAACTGCTACTCTCTTACTCTACTGTACTGTAAGTGCATTGATGAAATTAACAGTCGGATGCATCAACACTTCCTCCAGTTAAACAAAGACAAAACCAAAGTCATTGTATTCGGGAAATAAAGATGAAACTCTCAAGGTTAACACACACCTTGACTCTAGGGGTCTAAAGACACAAGTCAGAAATCTTGGTGTGATTTTAGAGTCTGACCTTAATTTCAGTAGTCATGTGAACGCGATAAGCAAATCAGCTTACTAACGCCTCAGAAATTCGATGTTTTTTCTCAAGACAGGACTTAGAGAAACTCGTTCATGCTTTCTTTCATCACCAGCAGGGTGGATTATTGCAATGGACTCCTTACTGGGATCCCCAAAAAGACCGTCAGACAGCTGCAGCTCATACAGAACGCTGCTGCCAGAATTCTGACCAGAACCAAAAAAATCTGAGCACATCACTCCAGTCCTCAGGTCCTTACACCTGCTTCCGGTTACATAATAGATTAGAATAGATTTTAAAGTATTGTTACTCGTTTATAAATCACTTCATGGCTTAGGGCCGAAATACATGACAGATATGCTGATTGAATATAAACCAAGCAGACTACTCAGATCATTAGGATCAGGCCAGTTGAGCCCTATTCGGACGGGACTAGTTTTACGTGGGGACGTGGGGGGTAAAGTAATTATTACCAGAGCTTCTCTGTGATTTTAGTCCCGTCCGAATGTGCCATCTCGGTAATCACTACGGACAATGTCAGTAAAGATTACGGCAACTTTTACCTCCTGTAAAAAGGTCCGGTCCTAATCCCGTCCGAAAAGACCCGCTGTAAATATGTACGGTAAAATTCCGTCATTTCCTGTTTAAAAATAGTTTTTGCCGTGTTTTGCAAGCACGGAGGCGCTTGAAGAAGCATTCGGCTGCGTTGTAGGTGGTGGGCCAACTCTGTGGCAAACCTCCAGTGTTTTTCGCATACCATTTAAAGCAAAAAAGAAGATCGAAACCACTCATTAGAGGCACAAAACTTCTTTTATTTTATTTAGAAAATATTTTCTTGTAGTTAACATTTGCTCCAGTTTCGCGTTTTTCTTGTTGGCGCCATGTTGTCTGTTTGCGCACGTGATAACAGGAAGCGACGTCATACGCACATGACGACAAGGAGGTTACTGTGGTGCGTAAAGCGAGTTACCCCTCCCACTTCTGCTAGTTTTACTGAGATGTCTTGTCCCGTGCGAATTGGCCAATTAATATTACAGACGTCCTGAGGTAAAATTGCATTACTCCACGTCCCCACGTAAAACTAATCCCGTCTGAATAGGGCTTTAGAGATACCAAGGGTTCACTCGAAACAAGGTGCGTCAGTGTTTAGTTATTACGCCACTTATAGCTGGAATCAGCTTCCAGAAGAGATCAGATGTGCTTCAACGGTAGACGCTTTTAAATCAAGATTAAGAACACATCTGTTTAACTCTGCGTTTACTGAATGAGCGCTGTGCTGCTTCACACTGACTGCGCTTTTTATCCAAATCACTTTTACTCCTGTTTTATTCTTTCCAACATATTGTAAACTGTTTTTTTTTTATTAAAATCACACTTATTTTCTTTAATTGTTCTTTGTTTTTATTATGATTTTTATCGTGTGCTTCTTATTTTTTCATATCTTTTTTTCTCTCTTATAAATTGTTTTCTAATTTCTATGTAAAGCACTTTAAATGACCTCTGTGTATAAAATGTGCTATACAAATACACTTGCCTTGCTAGGTTAATCCTGTGTAGCCAAACTGAGGTAAATGTTCTTTAACATTATGAACCAAGAAGATTTTAGTGAGGTAAAATTATAAAATAACAAAATATTAGGCAAAGAAAACACATATGGGACTTGTGTGATTTTCAGGATTCACATAATGCTGTAGCAGTAGCACAAGGATTACATTGTTCTTCTAACGTTACATCCTTCACTGACTATTTTTGCATTCATTAGCTAGCATTAGGGATCATTTTACTGTACATTAACTAGCTTCTTTTGCTAATATTGTTGGATCAGCATGGCTGACTAGATTTTTTCCCTCTGATCCAAAAACTATAATATAATCCAATAATAATAATAATAATAAATGAGAAATTAACTATCTTAATTATTAAATTAATTATCTAGAAATGATAGATTCTGTCATGTTATTATAAGAAGTATGAGGAAAAGATTTCTGGTATAAATGAGCTAGCACCGCTAAGCTGTCGTGGTCTTTCAAGGATTTGTTGTTAGCATCATGTCAGATCGTTTCCACTTAGCCCACGTCTTAAGGCAGATTATTTTGGATGATAAACAAAAGACAGAGGCTGATTCTCTGGATGCTAAATATAAGGTCTGCTTTCTTTTCAGAAACTTTTCTGAATGCTCGCTCAGCTCATTTGCATACCAAGTAGCCTTTTATGATAGGTCACGATATTTAAATGAGGGGTATCCGTAGACATTCAAGCCCTAGCGCGCACAAACATACAGGCAATCAAAAACATGCTTTGCCTAGTCATTATGTTTGCTGAGAGAGCATAATGGATTCATTAATCCCGAATGAGTGTTTGGTTTCAACACAGTCGAACGCTAATGATCCCGCTATTGTCTATTCGGCTGCCTTTTACCATCTTGCTTTGCCCCATCTTTACATACACAATCACACAATCTGCTTTTCTGTTCGTGATTCTACTGTATCCTTCATGGGAGTCCCATAAAAGTGTCAATTCACAACACACACACACACACACACACACACACACACAGAATTGTTATATATCTCACATTTACTTTTAATGAGCTTGTCATTCACCCAGTTGATTACACAACACACTGAATGTCACACCTGATGAACGATTATGCAAATGAGCCGTCATTTTGGCTCGGTGCATATTCATGAGGCCTCGTCTCATTTATCTAATTGCAAAGGTCAGGAGGCGGAGTCAGCGCTCATGCGAATCAAAACCTGAACACACTCACTCACACGGGAACAAGCCGATTGGATAAAAAAGCATTGCTTTCTGACACTGTGGCCAGCTTTGTGTGTGTGTGTGTGTGTGTGTGTGTGTGTGTGTGTGTGTGTGTGTGTGAGAGAGAGAGAGAGAGAGAGAGAGTGCAGCAGCTGCGTAAACACACACACCACTCGAAGCACATTTGATTCTGTCAGCATTAAGGCCCGAGTCTGCTTATTCCTCCATTTCCTGCAGCGGCTTGATATCGTGTTTCAAACCATTACCAGCAAAGCTTGGCCACAGGGAGAGATCTGCCATCCTCTACATCCACCCATCATTGTGTGGCCTTCCACACACACACACAAACACACACACACACACACACACACACACACACACACACCAAGTCTGCTGCAGAGGCAAGGCCATTTCACTTGCACAGTCACGGTGAAAGAGGTGCATCCTACCGCCTGAGAGTTCATCCCTCCCTTCTTCTCTTCCTCCCTCCCTCTTTGTCCATTACTGTCCTTCTCAGCCAGACAGGTTAATTCCACCTCACTAAGGACAAACGGCCGGTGTCCGTGCCGCTGATTATAGCCATACCCAAGCTCGGTCATTGTCACTCCACTCGTCTGCAGAAGCTCGACAACGTCGCCTCTTTACCCGAGCACACAATCACACACCGCGTAGCAACAGAGATGCTTTTCTCCCAAACGTTACAATAATAACCTTATTTAAGTTGAACCACTTACGGCGCCCACCTACCGCTCTGCCACGTGGTGCGGACGTGACTGAGACAGCTTTAACCGAACAGATTAAAGGTCAAGATTGCAAATGCAAATCTTCTTGCCTCCAAACACGTGACCCAATAACACACACACACACACACACCTCGGCGTCTGCCTACACGCACGTCCGCAAAGGTTTTAAACTTGTTCAGCTGATTTTCAGTCATCGTGTTAAGGTTGTGTTATGCGTTAAGGTTCAAGAATAATCCGTGTGTCGAGTAGTTAACATTAACAGGTTAACGAGACGACTGCAAAAAGTATTCCCTTCTCTATAATGACGGTTTCTTCTGTAACAGTTAATTAATGTCAGCCATGTTTTACTGCAACTGATGCAAAAAAAAGGGACTTAATTCTCATTCAAGGCACTTTTTTTTTGCTAAGATTTATGACACGTTGCAGCGCACATGCAAGCACACCTGTACACATGTTTATAAAATGGGTTTTTGCACCTGTCCACACATGTATGCGCATCTCACACACACACACACACACACCTGTTCAAATGCAACCCTTAAAGCTTCATTACTCATTTTACAACCGAGTAAAGACATAAATCATACCTAACTCACTGCTGATCCACTTTATTCCCTCATTTAAAGCCACACACACTCTCTCACACACACACACACGCTCACACACACACACACACCCTCCTGTTGCAATGAACCAGTAACTGGCAGTGCACTTTCCAGATCGTACATCACCCTCCCTCACGACTCCCCTCTGAATCTCCTGAACTCGGTTACAGGCTCGGAGGGAGCTGGTAGTCGGGAGTCGGCATGCCTCCGTCTCAGCGCAGGTTAATGGGTGTGTGAAAGCGACGATGTGAGGGGTCTCGCCGCACTAATGAGGGTTAGAGGACTCCCAGTGACCCGTACGCGGCGGCGCTCCGGGTTTCACGTCGGGCTTCATCTCCAGGCAGATCTCGCCTCTGTCTCTCACGCGCCCTTAACCTTACCACTCTCCTCAGGCCAAATTGAGGTGAAACACAAAGTGCTAAAAGAGAACTCGGAGAAAAAAGTTGAAACTTTGCTAGCATAAAAGTGTGTTAAAAACTAAAGGTCTTACCTGTGTGCAGACGAGAGCTGGTGGCCCAAATTTACTTGGAGCACAAGATAAAAGTCAAGTTGGAAGAAAAACACTTGACATATTAAAGGAAAAACTCAGAAGAAGTGACTGTAATAACCGATCCTAACCTCTGCATATCATACTTTTTTTAATCTGTTTATAACAACATTCAATAACTAGAATGTACATTTCCTGAAGACAATGTGAATGGTGCTTGCCCCTGGCAAGTTTCCCTCATCGTGCTGAGTGTTTTGATATATGACATGTCAATGTTGTGCTAACTTTTTGATTTCGCTTATTTCGGGGGGGCGGGGCTACACGTGACGTAACGTGACCAAAACACGCGTGAGGCAGTTCCCCTCATCGGGCTGAGTGTTTGGTTTCTGATTGGTTCCTGAACTATCTCTTTAGAAAAATAAAGAAACAGCTTTTTCCTGCGTTACAAATGACCGACACCGGAGACTCCTTCCCTAAACGGAGTTCATTGTCTGACTTTTATCCATCACGTATAACGACATGCCTATTACATGAACCTGTGATTTGCTTTACTTCCTGAGATGGTGTTACCGTCGACCGATCGGATTTAAGAACTCGACATCGCTGGAGTTGATAAAGATATAAAGAAGGCGTAAAATGAGTGCAAGGACGACAGAGCGAGAGACGGGCGCAGCGAAAACGTAGGCTAGGGGGTCAGGCGCGGTAAGAGGTGGATCACAACGTTGCTGGTTAGCCTGTGGCTTCGTTTCATAAGTGGCTTGTAGCTTGGCAGTGAGAGCCATGTCTCCAGTGGTGAAGACGTTGCTCCTCTCTTCCCGTCTCACTGATGTCCGTCATCCGATCCCGATGTGCTGGATTTCTGCCATTTGTCTTCATAAATAAAAGATCTCTCTCTCTCTCTCTCTCTCTCTCTCTCTCTCTCTCTCTCTCTCTTATTTTTCTGAAGTCTCTCAGCCCTCCCCTGCTGTCACCAAGATAAGGATGAGGCCCAGAGATGTTTCTGTTCCATCAGCACGAGAGCCCATTTTCCTTTTAGCTTCTGCATCCATCCAGGAGTGAAGGATATCGATCGTGCTGCTAGTGATACGCTAAGACACTCCATAGGGAGGGAAAAAAAGGACGTGTTCCTCTATGACTCTGTTCCTCTATGACTTGCTGAAAAGAACGCAATGGATTTTTAGCACTGTAGAATTTGCATAGCAACGTTTGGTGAAGACGTCACTGTACACCGTTTGGTAGAAGCTAATCGATTGGGGGGAGGGGGGTGGCATTCCAGAAAATTTGAACACAACCTTACTGACATGATCGTTCAATATATATTTCGGTAGATCGGCTCCTGCTTAGAAATCAAATCAAATAAATCTTTCTAGAAATTTATAGCAGAAGTCTCTAGAAGGCAAAGATCTTGACCTTCTTAACCTTAACTATCAAGAGAAGCCTTCTTTATTTGAAATTGGTTCTTTAGAGTCATCCAGTTCTTATCGTTATTCGTCTTATTCTTTTTCAAAAAGACAAACTACATGGAGATGTGGATCAGGACCTGACAGTCAGAGATGGAAATGAAGTCGAGTTCGCAACGATTCGCCCTCCAGCTTCTACCACTCGCCTGCTCGCTCTCCATCAGTGTCAGATTTGTGGAAGGTTCCGTCTCGAGATCTACTTACTTCTTAGCATCTAGGGCGCGCTTTATTTCTGTCACCGTCTACGTTAGGTTTAACGCGACAACGCGTTAGCATCAGGTCGCTTTTCCAAATATCCTTTAGAATGTGGATAGAAACGTAAAGCCGGCGTCGATTCGGCTTCGGATTCCGCTTTTCACTTCCACCGCTAAACACGCGAGCGTGCGGTGAAGATCCGTTCAAGATATACATGTATAATATAAAAAAATATTACAATACTATTCATCCTTAAAGTGGAATAATATTGAATCAGGTCGCCATCATTCATGCGGGAAAATTACGCCAAGAAGTTGAGGCGAAAACACGAATGCTAATCCGATCTAAATGACAGTGTTGGATGTATAATTAAAGCTGCGGGCCCATGGAAGCGGAGGATCCTGCACTGTAATTTTAGATTAAAGCACTGAATTACGGGTGAACGAGTGAGCCGGAGTATTGTGATGGAGAAAAGCCGGGTTGCAAAAGCAGGATCACAAAAAATAAATAAATAAATAAATAAATAAAGAGGAACGCAGGAGAAAAGATAACGACTCGTGATTCTCTCGCTTCTTCTCCTCTTCGCTCTCATCAGGAGGAGATTCGGCACGAAACCGTGGGATGTTTGCAGGTTGATGATGGAGAATGACAACAGATAAATATTGTATGTTGGTGTTTAGTCTTTAGTGTCGCACGTCTAGAGGCTTTTAAAAGGTGTCAAATAAACGGACCGAGTAGAATCAAGAAATTAACTAAAAAGGAATCGGAATCAATTAAAGGGACCGGACAGTATCAGAATAATTAAATGAATCAAACCGAAGTGGAGTCGGTTAAACAAACCAAATAGAGCCGGTGTCAATTAAACGGACCAAATAAGATCAGAATATTTCAACAAACCAAACAGAATCAGAACCAATGAAATGAACCATTATTTGTAGATTTAGTTCGAGACGCGTCATGTGACATCCTCGTAACAAGAAAAAAAAATAGAAGCTCTCACAGGTAAGAATTATACTCATCTTCACCGCTAGAAAAAAAAAAAAAAAAAGATTCCCGTGCTTACAACTTGGACGATCTGTGTAGTTTTCTGCACAAAAACCGCTCCGAGTGGCATCGTGAACGTCGTTGCAGCAAAAGTCGAGCCTGTTTGGCCGCCACAAACGTGAACAACCTCCTAAAAGTAATACAGAATCAGAAATCTTAATGTGTTTCAAGTTGGATTGCAAACTGAAAACGGGGAAATGGAAAGCCCAGCAGGTGCAACCTGAACCCAGATGGCTGGATGTGAAAAGTGACAGCTCACATGCTGACAGGCTCTCAATCCCACCTCTCAGCAGGAACACGCCACACACAAACACAGCCTACACACACACACACACACGCTCATCACATATACACACCGACCAGCCTGCTGAGAGCAGCGAGCTACACCATCCATCAGCCTCGCTCAGAGGTCAGCCTCAGTGTGTGTGTAGGTGTGTGTGTGTAGGTGCGTCCACCCGTTTTTAATCTGCCATCGGAGCCGTGAGGCCGTTTGTCCACATCCTCAGGTTCAGCATTCATGTGCCGAATTTGCTGCGGTGACGAAAAAAAAAAAGTCACGTGTTCAGTAATCATCGTAATCCGTCGCACGTCGGTATCGACTGGTTTAAAAAGTTTGACGGACTCAGAATTCCGCACGAAGCAATGAGTCTAGAAAGTCTGGAAATTTCTAGAAAGGTCTCATTAATAATCATTGATGTGTGGTGATGATTTTTCCATCAAGTGATGTTTGTTTGTTTGTTTATTATTTATAGAAGGAGTCTCAAGGTTCAACAGCTTTGCAACAGTCGGAGGAGGAAATTCCGCCAAAGCCAGAATCTTTACAAGAGCCCCATTTTGTACACGATACACAGATTCACTGCTAAGGGAGTTGTTCGAGACGCAGCCCACTTTGCTTTCAGCGTGATTTTAAGAGCTAAGGAGCATGCACAGGTAATTCAGAAGACGTCCACCGGTACGGTTCGTTTACTTTCACGCGTGCGGATTGTTTGGCTATTCCCCAAAGCAGAGCAGTTTCCGAAAACGCAATCTAATCTCAAAAGCTGTCAAAGTCGAGTGTTTTTTAGAGAAGTGGATGACGTTCGACAAGGCGACTCTTCTGCTGCTAAAGAGCGACGTGAACGCCCGTAAACACACTCGAGCGAGAAATAGGAAACAAACACTACTGCTTATGTGCTCATCCGGAACGAGTAAGAGTGTCTGCATGTGGAACTTGCGGCATCATCGCCACACGTTGTGAAACGCTCTGTTAGTTTAACCGCCGCTGCTGTTAGTGCCCGAGCACGGGGATGACCGTATGTCCCTTTTAAAGCCACATAAATTGAAAGAAATTGAAAGGGATGAAAGGAAGTGCAGCATATGGCCTGGGTTTGTGTCTCAGAGGTGAGGAGAGGAGGAGAAAGGGAGGAGAAGCAGCGCGGTGCAGCGCCTCCACCTGACGAGCGCTAGGTAAAACACTACTCATGCCTAATCATGTGTGTTGGTTAAATCTGATTCGCTGAATGGCAGGAGGCCAGAATCATTACCTCACCCTCAGAGCTGCTCACCTTCAGAGCTTTAGAGAGCGCTGTAACACAGCAACTCCAGATTAATTTGCTGCGGCTGTGTGGAACTTCGTTGAACCGACGAGCGCGAGCAAACGAATTTGATTTCCGGTCTACGTTAATTACGGTAGCACAATACGGCTAATCGTTGGTTATTGTTTGGTTCTATCTGGAGAGACGAAAAGTTAAGATCATCCAAAACGTCAAATATTTTGCCTGCTGTGGGGTGTTTTCTTTAGGTGTCAGGTGCTGTTGCTCGCAGTGGGGTGTTTATTTGCTTGAAGTGGTTTTCACTTGCCGTGAGGATTTTTTCACTTATGGGTCGTTTTTTGCTTGCTTTGTGGAGTTCTTTGAGCGTTTTAGGGCATTTTTTTCACTTGCTGTGGGGTGTTTTTTGTTTGCTGTGGAGCATCTTTTTTACATTTACAGCATTTAGCAGACGCCCTTATCCAGAGTGACTTACATTTTTATCTCATTTTTATACAACTGAGCAATTGAGGGATAAGGGCCTTGCTCAGGGGCCCAGCGGTGGGAACCTGGTGGACATAGGAATCGAACATACAACCTTCCGATTGGTAGCCCAACACCTTAACCACTAGGCTACCACATTCCTTCGGGATTTTTTCCCCACTTGCTGTGGGGTGTTATTTTTTAGTTGCTGTGGGGGGTGTTTAGTCCTTCAAGCAAAAACACCACCACACCAACTAATAAATATGAACCTGAATACATCTGACGCTGATCGGGAGACGTGAGGCCGACGACCGACGACGGAACGAGTCTGCAGACGAAACATGAATCAAAACAAAACTCTCAATTGGACAAAAGACCAACCAACACTTTGCTGCCGATTCAGGGAGGTCTCTGATTGGCCCGAGCTCCAACAGAAGACCCAGGGAAGTTTATACATCATAAATTGCCTGGAGCACCACAAAATAAACCGGTCCTGATGTTTTGTTAGTGTTTGGATGTGTAACAGCTTGGAACCGACTTGTCGAGTGGATACGGAGACTGACAAAGAATCTGTGTCATTTCCTGGATTAATGGTTGACATGTCCAGGAAGTTTGGAATCCAATCTAATCTGATGCTAATCCAAAAGCAAAACATTTGTTAGGATTTGGTGACACCCCCCATTTTATTTTCACGTGATGTGTAACTTGCACCAGGACCTGAGGCGGGATGTGACGCTTGGTTGAAGTCGGTTAAATAGGACGTCATAAGTGTGCAGTACTGAAAGCGAACAGGAATGAAATCTCAATTATAAAGCGGCGTCTACGATGATGATGGTCTCCGTTATGATTGATCTCGACGCCCGAACGCTGGAACCAGAAACGAATCCTGGGCTAATGAAGACGAAGCTCAGTCCGCTTCTGGTCGCCTCGAGGCGTGACAAATAAATTGCTCGTTGTTTTATTTTAAACAGCACATGCATCTTCTGTCATGGCGTCTTAAACAGCCGTTAATTCAGGGAACCCGAGAAGCGCTTTTGTTCCTTGGCAAACACAATCAGAAGCGTTTCATTTATCAAAATCGCTCTTAAGATGCAAGAGGGTCGTGTTTTGAACTCGAAAAAGCAGAAGAAAGTAGAAAGGCTCTCCTGGAACATGATTACAGCCGGTGTTTCTACCATATTATGACTCATGAACTCAAAAACTGCGACTCAAGAGAGATATTAAAAGACAACTAATAACTGGACACGACAATAAGCTTTCATAATCGGGCTGACTCGTCGAAACGAGGATATTAGAAAGGCGTTTGGTCACAGAGGGTAAAATGAGGTTGAAAAAAGTCTCAGTATGAAAATTTCAATAGAACGCAGCAGTTCAAACATCCCCGGAGCTCATCCTGAGCACTTTAAGCGCTCTCTCGCACACAAATCTTCATTAATTTAAGTCGAATTCTTTATCAAAGCGCCTCTGACCAGAGGAATCGGGACCGGCGTTAAGCCACTTTGTAACCTTTCATCGTCTCCAACTTTGAGGAGCTTTGGGAAAAACCTCGACGGGATTCTTGAGCAGGAACCTGTTTTCGAAGTGGCCCAGGATGTTTTAATCGCCCGTTCTTTCTTTCATCTTTCCTCCCTTCCTCCTCCTCTTCCTCCTCCAGATAATTCGTCAGCGCCTGCCTTCGTCAATTATTCAAGTCATCCTCTACATATTGAATATGTTTCTCTTTCTCTTCATTAATATTTTAGGGGCCGCTTCCCTCGCCGAGATGACTCATAAGGATAAATCAAGGTGACATTAAGTTTTATTGAGACGCTCTTGTCGTGAAAACGTGCTTTAATGGAGCCGGAGTTGGGTTCTTTGCCTCTGTAGCCACCGCTAAAAGGAACACGAAGGGGAACATGGTGGGACAAACAAGTCGCTGCTTTCAGATGAATGGAGAAGATGGAAAAGATTGCAGAGGATAATTAACTAATCATGGCTAAAAAAATAAAATAAAACAGGCTAAGGCATGGTTAATGGGTAACGGTCAGTATCTGACATTGAGCGACCTGTAAGAAAGAAGAGCTCGTCCAGCTTACGGCATGCAATGAGTGAAAGAAAGAAAAATAAATAAATAAATAAAAATCGATGGCCATTAACACAGCACTCATCTCGGAAAAGAAAAAGACGATTCAGTCGCACTTCTCCGAGGTTGATGATATGGCGACCGGATTCGATTCTATTGCTGATGGTATGGGATAAGTGCTCTGATCGATGGAGTTCAGATGGAGTCCTTTCTGACTGACGCGGATCCCGGCAAGGCAGATCACGGCTCGGTCGGATTAGAGCTTGTATGCCTTCCTTCTTTGCCAATTACGAAGTCTCTCGTGACTTTAAGGAGGAGGTATAGAGAGCAGTTCTGCCCCCTATCCCCCCCCTTTTTTTTTTGCTTATAGTCCAATGATCTAAACTGCTGTATAGTTACTATTTGTATCAGCATCGCTAATTACATCACGCCGCTCTTCGAGCTGATTGGTCTGATTGGACAACGGCTGCATTTTCCGACTGTAGTTCCCATCTCTCTCTAGAACAAGATGTTAAGTAGTCTCCGTTGTCACTGCTTGGTCTCAGTCAAAGGTCAAGCGGCAATCACGTTTTCTGCCACAGGAAAGTCATCAGGATGGAGGGCTTTGCCGTTTTTCCGCAACAAGCTAGAATTGCTTTTTGCCGTATTAACCTCAAGAGAAAGAGATAAAAAGGAATACAGCACATCTGGGCATGCCGATATAGGAAAACTGATTGCCGCACGTACGTCTACTGTATGTGCTGTATGTACATCCCTAGCTTCTTAGACAGCAGCTAGTCTAGCACTAATATAGCGCTAGTGAAAGAGGAACAGCTGCAACTGTACTGTCATGGTTCATGGGTCATTAATAAACAGCTGCACACATTATGCATTAGCTCAAAAACACAAACACAGAGCACACTTAAGTTCATTGATCCACCCAGATCATTTTCCCATATGATTGCGGTTGTGTTTCTTCCAAGGAGGTAAATAAAGACTACGAAATAAGCATATGGATCAAGTAAAGCATTTTCGAAGACAAAGGCTAGCAGCTCTGTCACGACCTTAGGTCTCGTTTGCTTATAAAATGCAAATTTTATACTGTGCCAGCGGGTGTGGGCGTTTACCAACTGGAGCTCTTGCATTAATCAGGAAGTGCAAGATGGAAGTCTAGCTTATCCTCATGGAGCCCTGTGGGGCAGGTAATATCACAGTGATGACTTGGACACAGTGGACACGCTATCTGTAAATACCTCTGACCTCAGCTATAGACTCACCAAGAACTAAAGGCTTTATTGCCAGGTGCAAACGATGCATTTGATTCGGTTGACTCCTTATACTCAGTGTACTAGCAGTTTATCAAATGCGTGTTGGGACATGATCCTAAAACTAAAGACTATTTCGTAGCAGTATTTCATATTAATAAATGATTAGGACATTTAATAATAAATGAGTATGCACATTAACGGTTGATGCATAACCCAAGAGCTTCGGTGCTGAAAGGCATAAGTAACATGATATAATAATGCAGAATTTGGAAGACATGTACAATATACAGTATGACTTTCAGGTAGTCTACCAATTTGGATGCACATGTCTGAAAAGGTCTCCAGGGTCGGGGGTTCGATTCCCGTCTCCGCCTTGTGTGTGTGGAGTTTGCATGTTCTCCCCGTGCCTCGGGGGTTTCCTCCGGGTACTCCGGTTTCCTCCCCCGGTCCAAAGACATGCATGGTAGGTTGATTGGCATCTCTGGAAAATTGTCCGTAGTGTGTGAGTGTGTGAGTGAATGAGAGTGTGTGTGTGCCCTGTGATGGAGCTATACCTTAAGGATATACCTTGTCAAAAAACTAAAGGCTTGTTGAAATTGTATAAATTATTACACCATTGGATGTCGACATGTTTGTGAAGTAGGCTTCTTCGTTTTTTCAGCTGTGATACTAAAGTAAACGTGGCAGTATATTAAATTTCTTATTGGACTGCTGCATTTTTGCCCCATCTCAGGAGTGATGGCAAATTAATCTGGATCAAGCACAGGCAGACCAAAGTAATCTCACAGAGTGCCGGTGAATCACACTCGGCCAGAATGAGATACTCAGATCAAAAATTCAAGACTAAGCACCAAAGGAGATCCTTTTAGCTGCATCGGGAGAGCGATAACATCCAAGAGTGAGGTCTCTGTGTTGTTATAATTCAGCGTTCACGTCCCACGGTCTTGGGTTAACTGTATGCAAAGATGTTAAATGAGATGATTGATGTCAAACCCCTCTAAAGCACAAGCTGGTGATCCAGATAAATACGTGCGAGATATGACAAGCGAGGTACTGTACTGTAGGTGGCTGGGTTTTTGAGGTATTGTTAGTTCTGTGCCTGGAAGATTTACTGTAATCCAAATTCTGTAAGAAACCTAACTGGGTATTCGACATAATCCTTTAAAATGAGATTATTTACATGATTGAACAACGTCGGATGGCAGTTCTTGCCAGCTTCTCCAGATGCTCTTACATTAGAAAATGTCAGGCTGTGATTTTGTTGTCATAAGAGGAGAAACAATGCATTTGATTGGATACACTTCCGGATGGTTCGCAGACGTCTCGGAAGAGCGGCGGGAATTGTGCGACGGAAACGCTTGCATCTCAGGCCAAATCTCTGCCGTGCTTATGCATGTTCGGACCAAATTTGTTAGGCGTGTATGATACAAGACTTTAATCCATTCCCCCCATTTTGATGAATGTGTTATTGGCCTGATTAAGTCAATTATTATAAAAGCATGACTTTCAGCAGGAACAACGGCACAAATGTCATCTTTCCTCTCAAAACCTGGGCATTAATTTCATTTACTCATTAATAATCTTTCAATATCGATCTACGAAAGCTGACAGGAACTCAGCCAGTGAGGGAGATACTTGTTATGAGTGCTTGGACCCCTGAAATCGGGTATGAAATCAGTCGGTTAGCACAAAATATTCACAAGAGAGAGCAAATGCAATATGGCAGCTGGCTGATATAGAACAAAATGTACATTGTCTAAATAAACAGACACCAAGATTACTGTTCAAACAGGACCACGTGTTTAGTCCCCAAAGATGTTCTCATGCGCAAATTGAAACACTCCGAGAGGCCGGACCATTCAAAAGAACTGTAGCATTACTGTCTGTATGTGTATATAAAAATATGTGTATAAAAAAAAAGAAGCGATGTAAAGAGTCTGAAACACTGTTGTTACAACCCCAGTGTTGCGACCAGTCAAAACATATATAATGTCTTCATCAGGAACCACTTTATAGCTTAATCACAACTGGCTTCTGGCTGATTTGTTTTTAAAAAACTCTACTGTAATGAGTAAGCAAAGCAGAAATGAACCCAGTGTTCACAGTCTAGAGAGAGAGAGAGAGAGAGAGAGAGAGAGGAAGGCTTATGTGTTCTCACTTATTATATTGTACAAGCTAACCTACATCTGTAACTCTATATATTATATATATATATATATATATATATATATATATATATATATATATATATATAAATATATATATATATATACATACTGTATATATACACCTGTATATATCTGCACATCATTTGCTTGAATGTCTTAAGTTAAATTCTTACTCTGTTTCTTACATCCTTACACATATAACTGAAAGCAGATTGTATTAGAGAAAGATTAGGCAGGTTTTCTCTAGTGCCTTAAAGAAGAAAAAAAAAAAAAGGTTTTTATAACAGAAGGAATAAAGTAAGAGTACAGTAGCAGCTCAGTGGTTAAGGCTCGAGGCTGTTGACCTCTATGGCACAAGTTAAATTCCCAGCAGCACAAGACCTTCGAAGTTGGGCCCTTGGACAAGGCCCTCCCTTTCTGCTCCAGCAATGCCAACACCTAGCTGACATGCTCTGTGACCTAGATGTCCTAACAGGCAGGGATTTCACTTTACAAACACACACACCTTTTTTCCAGCATGTTTTAGCAACAAAATTTGGACCATACCCCGTATGAAAATAATAAGTACACAAAAGTTGTAATGTTTCTACACATAACCACTGGTAAAAATAGTATGAAGTTAATCGATAAAAATGAGACTCTCGAGATAAACCAGCCCATAAAAATTCACAACACATCTTAATACTGACACAAGAAACCCAACTAAGCCCAGAGCAGCAGGAAACACTGACAGATGACAGGACTCACGTGTCTTGCGGCTGACGTGGGTCCGAGCTGGAGTGTTTGCCGGCCTCTCTGTGGTTGAGTGCTCACGGGTTGAGTCATTGAGGACGGTTGGTTTGGATGAAGATGGGGTGGAGGTGGATGTCCGGCCTGTGAAGGCAGTTGTTGTAGTGGTCTTCTGCGTCACTTGGCTGCCAGAGGAACCTCCATCCCTAGGGTTGGCATTAGGAGGTGCTGCTGTTCGAGTTTTGCCCCTCACTGCTGTGGTAATAGTAGAGATGGTTGAGGATACAGTGGTGGTTGTGGTGGTGGGGGAAGTGGTGCTATCTTGGCCCTTGGGTAGAGCGCTTGGCTTGGATAAGAATATTGGATCCTGGCCAATACCCTTAGCATCCACCAGGTCTGTGGGTACATAGTCCTGCACAGATCCCACAACAATCCATTTGAGCAGCATGAGGCTAAGGCCGAGACCTACAAAGCCAATCAGGAGGGGAACTACACACAGCCAAGTCTGCTGTCTCGGCCAAAAGGCGCACCTAAAAGCTCCAGCACGCTCTCCACCCTGACGTTCCCCAGAAGCCCCACCGACCTCTGGTTCCTCCAGGATCACCACCCCTGAGGTGGTCACAGCTCCAGAAGTGTCGCTCATCCTGCCCCGGGTTTAGAGAGGGTTAACCCCAGGGTCGGGCACTCAGCAGGCACAGGAGGATCACAGAAGCATGGATCATGGTGTTGAACATCGGATGAAAAAAAGAATCAAGAAATCCCAGCAGAACACTCACTCAGATGCAAATACTCACCGACAACAAACAACCATCACTTCTTAAAGCACAGACACTCAATGCCGCAAATGCAAATCACACACACTCAAGCTCACGCACACGCGCACACACAGACACACAGTAGAATTCCAGAGGTCGAAAAACCAGGGCTGGCAGAATCCAACGTGGGACGATCCTTTTAGTCCTGTTCCAGAAGCAGGAGATGCAGAAGAGTAGATGGACTTGGAAAGGATTCTGGTTCCAAGGACAAATGGAATAGGCAGAGAAAAAAGGGGAGACGCCGGACGGAGGGGTGGAGCGAGATGGGAGGAATGCAGAGAGCGGATGCGTCTGCGAGGAGGCGCTCGGCAGAGCTCGGTGCAGCAGCACACTCTTGTGTTACCACTCCTCAAATCCTGTCTTTTAGACTAGGCATCTGACCTGTCAGAAACAATCCTATAATTTTACGATTCCTTCGATGATTTGCAGACGAGTAGCCGGTTTCCAGCAGGGCTCAGTTTTTTTCTCCCATTTCTCCCAGCTTGGCCACTGTCTAATTCCGTGACTCCTGTTAAGCTCCTGTTATCACTCGCTGACTCAGCTTTGCATATCCCATAGAGTCAGACCATCCAACAAGCGGCCGAGATTCGTAGCACCCTCTCCCAGGGCTAACCTCCTACAGATACCATGTGTATGAAAAGGAAGAGTAACCCAAATCTTTTCCTCAAGGATGAAGCAGACGAACAAATTCGGCAGAGCGAGCAGAGGTGAAGTCCGCAAAGCCAGCAAAGGTCAGCGTTTAGCGTGCGATCAAATCCATAGGGAGGATAAATCCGTTCTCCTGCTTGAGCAGCATCCGAGCCATGTCCCACTGCTGTTCATGCAGCACGGAGCGAACGAGTGTGCGCTCAGTCCTCCGCTACATTCCGCCACTGAGAAAACGAGGGAGAGGGAGAGAAAGAGAGAGAGGGAGGGAGGGAGAACGCAGCGTGAGGGAGCAAGAGAAGCAGGAAGGGGGAAGGGACGGTGCTAGAGACAGACAGTAAAGAGAGAAATTAGGAGAGCGAGAAGGAGGAGAGGAATAAGAAAAAAAAATCCCTGAGCTCAGGTCTTCCTCATGTTCTCTTTATCCGATACTGCCATCCAGTCTGAATGCAGGGCTTCTTAATTATTTGTTTGTTTGTACCTCGCTGTCCCAGGACTGAGACAGTGTCATCGCAAAGGGATGCCGCTCTCCTGTCTGGCGTGCAGCAGCTGCTGCCGACGCCGGGCGAGGGGGAGAGAGAGGCAGAGGAGGATCTGAGAGTGAGCGAGCGAGCGAGAGAGAGAGGCAGAGGAGGATCTGAGAGTGAGCAAGCGAGAGAGAGAGAGAGAGAGAGAGAGAGAGAGAGAGAGAGAGAGGCAGGACTACACCTGCTCCTCCCAGCCAGAGAGAGAGAAGATTGATGGAGAATACACAGAAGGGAACAGTGAGAAACGAAGATAAGGAGCAAACAGAGAGAGAGGAAGAGAGTGTGTGAGAGGGAGAGAGAGACGGATCCATGCTAGTGCTGTGCAGTATTAAGTGACCGAAGAGATTGCCGCGTGCTGTAAACAGCCTGATTCTGAGCCTCTCCCTTGTCAGACCTGTCACTCACTCACTCACTCAACCCCTCCCATCACTCTGATATGAAGAGGATGAGGGATTCACAAGGGAACTTAAACAAGCAGAACAGGAAGATCACTAAGCAATTACTGACTATAGCTCATCTGTTGCTAGGTACAGCTTGCACAAACTATTTGCTTCTATTTACTGCTCAGAAATTTTTCAACCCCTGCAACACTGTCACGGTTAAGACCATAAATCTAATCTTATGCTCACGATTCTGTTAGAATCTCATTCCTAATCTGCTCATTCTCAACATCCCTTCAAGTTGTGGACAGAGCATAAAGTGGGTCAGCCATGATAGAGCACCCGTGGATCAGAGAAGGTTAAGAGCCTTGCTCGAGAACTCTGAAGCATCGCAGGGCTGGGACTTGAACCTCTGACCTTCTGATCAACCATGCAAAGTCATAGCAGTTAATTAAGTCACCACTACCACCTTCCTAAAGAAGCATACTACTTACAAATACCAAATAGAACTGCTTTTCTTTCCTCTTGTTTACTCTTGTGCCTTTCCAGATATAAATGGGCTCCCTTTAGAGTCTGGCTCCTCTTTGGGGTTTTTCGGTCACCTGGATACAAATATAAATGCATCACCTTGCTGCTATATAATCGATCCAGTTCATTGCAAATTCATCCACTCGTTCCTCCATTTATATTTAAGCATGTATCAGTTAATTATTAAAAACACGGCTGTTAAGTGCTACAGCTACGCTCGAAAAAGCGTTTGGAACAACAAACAAACCAATGCACCAAGCACTTGAGTTCATGGCATAACGCTGCATCAGACAGACACGGACACGGACGGGCAATGACCAGAAGTCCCACCAGCGACTAACAACACTGACCCTAAACTATTTGACGGTAAATGATTGTGTCTTACATACCGTGTAATGATTTAATTACTAAACTTGTCTCAGAGATCCGCTGCATTATAAAAGTCCAGTCCAAGCTTCATGGATTTTGCAGACGAACACGAACCGACGGCATCCGTCGAAATTATAAACTCATATTTCACACCTGAATGCTAATAACATTTAAAAAAAAATCTATTAATAGCTTAGTATCTTCTCTAGCTTCTTCATTTGACCTTCGCTACAAATGATGCTGTTATCCAAAGTAATAAATCATGGACAGGTACATTTGTCTTTGAGCCAAGAATTTAGCCAGTTTTTATAATCATCATCTAGAAGCAAATCCAGCTGCAAATCAAAGGTCGGATTATTAACGAGTTGACGCTTAGACGTTAACGTTTCTATAGCAACGTACGTGACGAGTGGTACGACGGACCCTCGGTACAAACAGACTAAAAAGAGATTGCGAATGTTTGACCTATTATGGAAGGAGTCTCCGGTATCAGGGCATTCTTAACAGCTGGAATATCTGGAAATAAGGAATACCTGCAATATTGCTCGAATTTCTCAGACATGATGTCATGATGTCACGTCACAGACTTTACATTTTACAATTTTAATGCAATAAGAAAAAACCTCGTATTGCATTCTTGATTCGTACGTCAGTATGAGCGGCGTTTTGAAAATAAACAATAATATTTTAGCTAAATGATTTATTTTAAAATAAATAAATAAATAAATAAATTCACTACAGATGTTCCCCAATGTTCTGTATTTTGGATATTTTTTTAAATAAATGAAAATACAGATGTTACTCACGTTTTTCAGGGAGACAGTTATTTACTCACCGTGTTATTTTATTCCAACGCCATTTTATATTCTGCTATTTTTATTGGATGTTTGGGGTCAATGGAAATCTCCTTACGGCTCAAAGCTAATTGCCTCCTGAACTGTGTTTTAGCTTAGAATTAAAACAAAAGGGAAAAACAGCAACAAGAAAAACGTTACTATAACCACTTTAATATACGTCCTTTGTGCACTTGCAGAGTTTCTAATAAATGAGCTTATTGTCATGATGTTATTTGGTCTGTCACAGCAGTAAAATACCTAAATGTTGCATCACTGAAGCCTCAATTACTTTTGATCTTTTGGACTGGAGCAGCTAATGGAAATATCACGGACATGATAAATGACGGAGCGCCGCGTTTTAGCCCGCCGAGAGCACGCGTGACCGGAGGAGTGTATTTGTATCGAACCTAATAGCCGTCATTAATGACCGACAGAGTGGTGTGTATTTTGTACCTGTCTGATTTAGGGCTCATCAAACTGTCAGCTCGCATCAGCTGTGTGATGAGACGGGCTCTGCTGTGGGCTTGGCTCTGCTCACGTGAGCCACCACGTGTCCGGTTAGTGTTCAGACCACAATATTAGCCATTTTAAGTGACGTGACATGACATGGCGTGATGTGATGTGACATACATCTAAGTTTGGTGCACACACACACACACCGTGAACACACACCCGGAGCAGTGGGCAGCCATTTATGCTGCGGCGCCCAGGGAGCAGTTGGGGGGTTCGGTGCCTTGCTGAAGCCCCGAGAATCGAACCCACAACCTTAGGGTTAGGGGTCAGACTCTCTAACCATTAGGCCACGACTTCCCCCAGATCATCAGACAAGTGTAGCACGAGAACTCAGATCCTCTACAAAAACAATCTAGGGTTCAATATTAACTGTTTTACTGAAGCTCCGTGTTTTCAGCCTCTGCTTTACTTAAAGTAACTGTGTGCTGCATCAAGTGCTATTTTATTTTTCCCTGTACAAAGTACAATCGTAGAAAAACGTTCTCATCCTCTCGTCTAAACACCATCGCTGAAATCTGCCACGATGACAGACATCCAGAAATAAACGGACAAAACAGTCGATATTCAATTAGAACAGGCAAAGGCAAAATTATTGGCACCCTTCAAGAGCAGGCGCAATAATAAAAATAGGATCATTTCTTTAATAATAAATAACAGGTTTTTTAATCAATACATTTTCTTTCAAAAATGGAGCAAAGGAATCAAACGAATTCTCTGCAAATTATTTTCTTAACTTTAAAAAGAAAGAAAAAGGAAAAAAAAAAAAAAAAAAAACTCAGCTTCTGAATACAAATCATTTGACCAAATATTTAATAAGGGTGTGAATAAATAAGAAATAAAATCAATCAATAAATAGGATAGATGGGGAAAAAAAATTGGATTACAATTGCTCAAAATTATTGGCACCCTTCCCACCTTCAATAAAATTACGAGCTTTGAATCTAAGTACGGCCCTAAAAACGTATCAGAATTCCCATTTTAATTCAATTTCTGACCAATTTCTGACCATATAAAGCACTGAGATGAATATGCTATGTAAATATTTACTCCTATTGGTGCACTATCCATTTGGCCTTGTTCAAAACCAGCGGTGGTGTGTTTAGGAGAACGAATCCTGTGTCGGAGGTGACACTGTATGAGCAGGCTGACACTCGTTTGCTCCGGAAAACAAGATTGAAAACTTGCCTACAGCAAAGAAACACAACCAGTGGTCACCTCTGGAAAAGGTCACGCAGAGTCATTAGCCAAAATCATTTTGACTCCTTGGGCTTAAAATAATAATATTTTTTTTTATATATATATATATATATATATATATATATAAAAAAAATTTCATATATATATAAAGTTTATATATATTTCAATATATATTGCAATATTAATATATATATTTAAATAAAGATATATATATAACTATATATATATAATATATAGAGTATATTTAAATAGATTATATTTAAATACAATATATATTGATTTATATTTAAATAAATATATTTATAAATATATATTTAAATATATAGTGTTATATTTAAATAAATATATATTGATTTATATTTAAATAAATATATATTGATTTATATTAAATAAATAAATAAATAATTATATATATTTCTAAATAATAAATAAATATTTAAATATATAGAGTTATATTTAAATAGTTTATATAGCGTTATATTTAAATAGTTTTATATAGAGTTATATTTAATAGATTTATAGATTTATATAAATATAAATAGATTTATATGATTTATATAAATAATAGATTTAGAGTTTAAATAAATAGCAGTTTATATCAGATTATATAAATATAAGAGATTTATAGAGATTTAGATAGATATAGATGTATTTTAAATAGATATATAGATGATTAGAGGGAATAGATATATAGAAGAGAGAGGAAAGGATAAAGAGAAATATATAAAAGAGAGAGGGAGTAGTGAAAAATATATCTAACTATATATATTGCTTTATATTTAATAAATATATAAATCTCTATTATTGCTTCTATTTAAATAAATATATATACTTATATATATGATTATATTAAATAAATATATAAATAAATAATATATTGATTTATCTTTCATCCCCTCTCTTTCCCTCTCTCTTGCCCTCTTCCTCTCTCTCTTTCCCTCCCGCTCTCTCTCTCCCTCTCTCTCTATCCCTCTCTCGCGTTCTCTTTCCCTCGCTTTCTCTTTCCCTCCCTCTCTCTTGCTTTCTCTTTCCCTCCCTCTCTCTCTTTCCCTCTCTCTCTCTCTCTCTCTCTCTCACACACACACACACACACACACACAAATATCAGAAAAGTGAATAAACAGGATCCGACTTATTACCTTTGTAAAGTTTATTAAATGATGTAGTTTATTAAAGCTATATTATTATTATCATTTCTTCCACAACAAACCAACACCAAAGCAAAGTAAAGACAAATATCAGAGAGATGAAAAAAATCCTTAGAGATCCGCTGAAAGATCAAAGCGATCCACAGACAACGAGGATTACAGAGTCGGGATTAAAGACGTCGTATATCAAAAGTCCTCGCTTGCTCCGAAAATCCGTAAGGATGTTCAGTGGGCGTGGCAATTAAACCGGCGAGCAGGGATACGGTGTGTAATAGGAGTTTACTGAGAGTCATGAAGTCTCAGAGTCATGTAGGCGGTCCTGAAGAAGTCAGAAGGCGAGTCATGCTTTGTGCTACAGCGGAAACGAGACAGTTCGCCTTTATGCCAGGAAGATGCTCAAATTCCTCTTCTTCAGATTTGAACATTGAACATCTGGACAAGTTTGACCGTCATCATTAATCCTGAAATGTTTCCAAAATCCCGGTTGAATTTCTCTCTCTCTCTAAAATACACATCTCTTTCTCTCCATCTGTCTCTTTTTTTGTTTTGTTTTTTTACTTTCTAAAGTTCCCAGCTCTCCGTCTCTCCCTCTCTCCAAAACACCTCTATTTCTTTCTCTCTCTCTAAAATACCTCTCTCTCTCTCTCTGTAAAATTTTTTTCACTCACTTTCTCTAAATATCTCTCCCTTAATTAACTGATTCATTATGAGTTGATTGATGGTGTCGAACGCTTTCGAAGACGGACAGAATGTTGTTTTGTACTTCACTGAAAAAGGAGTTGGGTTTGTAAAAAGATGACTCTCTGGGGAAAGACAGAAAGTTGCCTTTCTATAAAAAATTCTTTGAAAAACACCAAAACTCACTCTCACTCTCTCTCTCTCTCTCTCTCTCTCTCTCTCTCTCTCTCTCTCTCATTTATTTATTTATTTGCTTACTCATTGTATGTTTTCTGAGACCTTAAAAGCCACAGGTCTCTCTCCCAGACCTCGGTCTGTAGTGTGCAGGTCGGTCTGAGACATAAGGAAGGAATACACAAGGAAAGAAAAAGTGATGAAAAAAAAAAAGATATTACAACTACAAGTGGGTGTCGATTTCATGCCAATCCGAGAGAACAAATGAGGTCGGGTCGGAGACGACAGATTTCCCGGTAAAGATGAGGAAAATGAGAACAATCTGCCGGCGGCTTTAAAAGGTCATGTGCTGAAGCCTCGTGACATCAAAGCTAACAAAAAAAAACGACAAACAAGGAGAAGAGACGGTTCGAGAGAGGAAGAGCGTTGAGTGTGGGGGGGGGGGGGGTGAGTCACGATGGTGAGGGTACGGGGTCATTTAGAGGAAGAAAAGGGTTATGGGGATGGAGAGAATTATAAATAATGATGAGTAGCAAAAGTAACAATCAGAATGTGTGTGTGTGTGTGGGTGTAGTGAATAAAATGACCTCACATACATTAGTGAAACCTGTCCTGTTTAGACACACGCACACACACACACACACACACACACACACACACACACACACACACACACACACACACACACACACACACACACTCTTTAGGTCAGGAACATGGACGGTTAAAGAGGAGAATAGTTAAGTGGTGTAGAAGAGGGTAAAAAGGTCACATCATGCATTCTGCAATCCACAGACAAAAGACTGAGGAGACTGTGGTCAGCTTCCACACACACACACACACACACACACACACACACACACACACACACACACACACACAGGTGCTCTCTCTCTCTCTCTCTCTCTCTCTGTATGTTTGACAAAAGGCAGAGCTTTTCAGTTTGAACATGTAAACAAGAAGAAAAAAAAACAATACATGAATGTATTTATTTATTTAATTGTTGATCCTAAATATAACACATCATTAAAAAAAAAATCTACATTTTTTTAGATCTAAAAATCTAATAAAAAAATAAATCAGTAAATAAAAGGGCAAAAAAAAAGCCTGCACTTTATTCTCACTCTCACTCACTCATTTTCTACCGCTTATCCGACCTGCACTTTGTTGTTTATTTATTTATTTGTACAACACATTCAGTCAGTATTATTAAGAAAGAAATATATATATATATATTATATATATAAATAATGGTCTATTATAAATATAAATAAACCATACAGAAAATCATATTTATTTTGGAAAATAAACATTTGTTTGTTCTGCAAAATTTTTTTCTATAAATCTGCAAAATAATCTTTATTATTTAATTCTTATATAAATAACACCAATCGCTAATAAAGAATTAAAAATAAAATTTACTAAATAATAATAATTCAGTAATAATTACCAGAACATTCATTGTGTTTGTTAAACAGATTTTTTTTTACCAAATAAATAAATAACCATCTGCAACATATAATTTTTTTTTTTAATTATTAGCGCTCCGCTGTTCAAATCAACAAACTCCGTTGTTTTTTTTGTTTTTTTTTACTCGACACAGAATCCAGCAAATCATCTTGTTAGCATTCAGCCCACAGCTTTCATAGTGGCAGGATCCAGAAAGCGTGCGGTTTACCTCCGAGTCTCGTAGACAGACGAGCGGTGAAATCTAAACCTGTTAGTGTTGTTCTTTCACACGCTGGAATAAGAACATGTCTGTAACAGCGCTTACACCAAGTCACCAGATAACAAGGTTTCCTTCTTCCCAATAAAAGACAGTACAGTAGCACATCTTCCACAAGTACTGAGACGTGTCTGGCTTCTGACTGAAGGCCTGTTCACCTGCTGCTGATAAAACAGTCTGAAACGCATCACAACACAGACATAACGACTCGCTTTGATAAAGTTTTGATGAAATCTCAGATTCAAAACCTCAAAGAAACAAGTTCCATTTCTACGCCTGGTCGGAGTCTCGTCGCTTGGTGACGAAGTGATGATGAAGTGACGTGACGTATGGCTAAGTACGGTGACCCATACTCAGAATTCGTTCCCTGCATTTAACCCATCCAAAGTGCACACACACAGTGAACACACACATACACACCGTGAACACACACACAGAGCAGTGGACAGCCATTTATGCAGTCCTGGCCGGCCCGAGACTCAAACCCACAACCTTAGGATTACGAGTCAGACTCTCTAACCATTAGGCCACGACTTGCCCCTACTGGTTCCACTGGGGGTCGAACCAGTACTGGGTGCTGCACCCTGCTGGTGGTAGATCTGCATGTACGGCGCAGGACCCATGTGATTACTGTGGATGAACCACTCGGAGAGTCACTTGGCTTGACTTTGGTCAGTTTTGTGCTCGGATCTTCATCAGTGAACATTTGAAGACTTCGGCATTAAAGAATTAGTGTCAAGTCTGTAATGAACTCAGAAATGACGTCGAACTGCCGGTTCCTCAGGAACTCCTGGTTACACAATCCCACTGGACCTCCCATCAACCTCTGTATGAAAAGACATTATTTATATTCACATTATTTCCTGAGTCGTCCTTCTATTGCCCGAGTTCGCTGTGTAAAATTCCACTCCTAAGTTCAGAACGTTGGCTACAACCTGATAAAAGACATGACAAAGGCTCTTTTTATGGGAATGGACAAAAAAAAAAAAAAATCAACACACGCTTGCTAGCTGAAATGTCTGAAATGTTCCTGATGATGTTGATGTACGTTTCTTGCTTAAAGTACCGGTGGATAAAAGCGATAACGTGCTGCATTTCAAAACGTTTCTTCAGCATCTCTCCAGGACATTATAACAGGAATTAGCCTTATGTTCCTACTTCCTGTTTGTAGATATGTTAAGTTCTGAGCACGAGTAACCGGATGTGATTTATACCGATCGATATCGATCGAGCCGATATCGGGTTATCGCGACACGTATGCTGTTGTCACTGCGGTGGAGAGATACGCGCTCAGCCGGTTGCCATGGCTCTTCTTTTATCTCCCACCTCAGATTGCTTTTAACGTCTTTCTTGCTGCGAGCGATGGAGCGGAAAGCTAACAGCACCGCCTGCTGCTACGGCCTGCTCTGAGAAAGTAAATAAATATATTTTTCAAAAAAATAAATAAATGAATGAAATAATAATCACCCATCGACTTCAAATTGACAGATGTGGTGAGAATCTGATGACACATGGTGAAAGCAAATTGGTTAATTGACTGCAAATCATTACAAAAGACACGCTACACGTCGTGCCAAGACGCGTCCTGTTTGGCGGCGTGATTAAGTTTGAATATTCAGAGCCGTAATGCGCTGCGATTTCGCCAAATTGTTTAGCGACGATGAGCGAAGCCAAACGCCTCAGAGTCTTCCAACTCCGGTCATGAGATAGGTGATGAAGCGGCAAGGCAGAGCAGAGTGAAGAAACAAGGTGAGCTCGTGAATTCATTCAGAAGAAAAATGTACAAACTAACTCTAACCCTAACCCTAACCCTTAACCCTAACTCTAACCCTAACCCTAACCCTTAACCCTAACCCTTAACCCTAACCCAAGGCTTAATGTGTGAATTATAACTACTGCGAGACCTTCAGTAATTCCACATACCCCATTTCCCCGATGCTAGCTGACCACACAAGAGCTAATCAGCCAATCAGTGAAGGTTAAAGGTTAAACCTTACGCACGCTTCCTCCAATTAACACACCACAGCCACAACAAGTTATTGAGAGGATAACCACGCCCACTTTCCCCTGGCATTCATGTCAAACATCTGTATTTTTTGAGCTTGATTTGAGATGTTTCTTGTTTTGAAACGTTACGAATCAAGATAAAAAGGAAGAAATAACAAGAAACATTAACGAATCTGAATTTTTAAAAAATACACCAACAAAAAAAAAACAACAAAAAAAAGAACAAATATAGGATATAGTAAATATTTTATATAATTTATTTTATATAAATTCTATAAATACTTGTTAACTTCACTTTTATTTTATTACGCTTAGCTAGCAAGACTTTAGTCAATCTTTTTATTGAAAACAAACAAAAAAAAATATGTTGAAAATATTGCTGATGGCTGCCAAGGTTCAGCTGGAGTGACGTCTGATGGGTTTTCCCAGTCTGCCGTTTCCATCTATCTCTCATTGCTTCGTCTACAAGCTGAGCGAGCAGAGTGTTTACGATCCTGCTGACGAAAAGGGAGCTGCCATTAGCGCGCAACAACACGAACACGACTCCACACATCGCACAGCTCCTGCATTATGGATTGAAAAGAACTACAAATAGACCCCCCCCCCCCAGTCTCTTTGCACTTCCCTTTTTTCGCTTCTCACTTGCTTTGTCTCTTATTAAAAAAAAAAATTAAATCGAGTAAATGGCCTTTCATATGGCGCCCGAACGGATGAGTGCAAACCCTCTTTGATCCGTCAAGATCCTTCAGGAATAAGTTCACAAAAAAACGTCCATTATCATTTTCCAACAGGGAAAAAAAAGCAGCTACTTAGGAAACTTTTGCAGGCTTTTATGCGAATAGATGCACAGCCCCCTGAATCGGGTTTATTCTCCATACTAAGGATCTATTTTGTGATGCTGCAAATTCTCATTCAGACATGATTCATGGCTCAGAGGGCATTACCCAGACTGCTACCGATCGAGAGATCGTAAATCTCAGCCGTTAGAGAGACGCCCTGCATTACAAACTTGCCTTTAACACACATTCGTCGTCTCGTCGCAACCTTCTGCACTTCAGGGATTCCTCCTCACGCTTCCATCCGTTTGAAAGATGATGTTTTTCTAGACCTACGTGATCGCTCTTGTACGGAGTTTTGTTTATTTATTTATTCATTTTAAAAATCGATCTTGCAAACGAGAAAAAGGGAAATTATTGCGTAACGGCAAACTGCCAGATTTGGAAAACAATTTATTCCTAAATTTGCTTTTTTAGTTATCAAGGTTGGAATCAAATTCATTCAAGTCAAATAATCGGTTAAACAAGCTAAAAACTAGAAGTCGAGAATAAACCAACACTTTCAAACATTGTAAAAATAAATAAATAAATAAAACCATTTCAAGGACTGTTTTATTCTCCATGAACCTCAATTTAAGAATCTCTGCTTTATTTAGTTGCTCCATTGAACAACACATCCCTACAGAGCCGATCTGCCCTGTACTGTACGCTCAATACGCAAGTTGCGTAGGGCCCCGCAAATCACGCAAGACCCCGCCTCCCCCTGCCTCATTTTACAGCGCGTGTTAATGTTTAGTGTGTAGATGACAATATGAAGCGGAGCTATCCATCTGGCCATGAAAAGAGAAAAAATAAGAGCAAATAACTAAAGTTAAGTTGATGTGATTGTGTCTCTAGTCTCTATCTGACTAGCTAAAGGCCCCAGGGAGGTCAGGATCGGCTCCGCATCCCTACCCCTACACACTTCCTCCGTTCACGTATGCAGTAGATTGTTACAGAAAGCCAAAAAAAAAAGGATGTGGAAAATCATTGGGACAAATGGATCTTTTTTCTAGTAATTAAAAAAAAATTTTTTTTTGCTCTCAATTTTTACAGCGGAATTTCAGAAACAACGAAATTGCGGATCTTAAAAAAATGTTTTTCAAAAACGTTTCATTAACGCAGCTCAGCTACACCAGACGTTCACAAGCTTTGTGCTGATTTGGTTTTGGATTACGTTCTTTCCGAAATATAATAAAAGGACTGTTTTTATAAACTTGTCGCCAGTTTCCTTGTATAGAAATTTTAGACAATTTTTTTTGTGAATACCAAATTTCTTATTTAAATTAGAACAATTTCATAAGAAAAAAAAAAAAAAAACAGGTTTAGTAACAAGGTGACTTGCTTATAACCTTCAGCAATTTTCAAACTTCTGCCACAGGGAATGTTCAACGATTTTCAATTTAACTAAGAAACGATCATTATTTAATTATTAAAATGAATTATAACAAGCTTTAAATAAACATAAATACTGATGAGAGCCGAGAAGTCAGCTGGATGAAACCATTTGATCCACAGTCCATCCTCTGCTTTAACATTTTCTTCCACAATGCTCTCTCTCTCTCTCTCTCTCTCTCTCTCTCTCTCTCTCATTCAGCACCACATCTGTAGAAACTTCAGGGTTTTTTTTCTATTATACAAGAGCTCCGATATTAAAAAGCTATTCCAGTCCTGACTCGACAACAACAACAACAATCAGAGCAAAGCATCGGTGCCGTTAGCAGCAGCGTAGTGATGTGTAGCACGTTTCCTCCTGTAGGGTCTGTGATGGGGATAGAATTGCGGCGAATCGGCTCTCTGACTCTAATTGACAGCTTGAAAACGGGCCTAGTACGTTACCGAGTGGCACTCCTACACCGGCCTGTCGATAAAATGGCCTTTCCAGAGCAATGACAAAAAAGTCAAAAGTAAATTGCTTGCTGCATTGAGGAAACGATTGTCATGAGGCTGAGGATGCCAGACATCCCGATTTTAAACCTTCCCATTTTAAACCCTCAGGCAGAACGAGCAAGCGCTTTGCACAGGAGTCGTTTCCATGATGATTGACGGTTACAGTGTACATTAGGTGTTATATATATCTGATATGAACGGACTCCACCGGAAGTCCCGCTCCCTCACTCTTGGAAAGTTTTGTACTGGCTTTGAGTTCTTAATAATTTAAAAATGTGAATTCAGGGTTTTATGCTAATCAGCATGCATCCGGGGGGCGGAGCTTAAGGACAAGCCGGTCTGTTTATAGTTAGTTGCGTCGGTTCGTCTGCTTCCATCGTCTGGGTTGCTTCCACACCATGAACCGTAGATACCTGCATGTCAATCATATCCTCCTGCTGCTCCTAGAGCACCACATTACCTTCCTTCCCACTTATTATAAAACATTTCATAGTTCATTTCTTCATGAAAAACGGTTATCAGTATACAATCGCTCACCTGGATGCTCCGTAGCCAGATAACGACGCCCCAATTTCCCTTTGAATGAGGTAATATAGCTTCAGGAGTACATCTTAGGTACGACGACAGTGAGTGTTCAGTTCTCAGTGAATGCTAGGACTCAGGAAAGAGTGGAGAACATTTGTTTATGATGAGACGAGATCAGTGGACGGTTTCGTTCATGAAATAATACAACATCATAATGCCCATAAATCAGTATGTACTGTGAGCGTCCTTACTGCACTCGATTCAGTACCTAATGCGTTCTCACAGCTGGTCCAGATTTGTTTTGCTGCTGAAAAGAAGACTTTATAAAAATTGTCCAAGTTTTTACCTTCTGCTTCTGAAGCTAATGCATTATGAATGTGTTCAATTATCTCCACGCTGTCTTCTGCAATCTCTGTCTGTTCACTAATCCTGCTGTTTTCCACACGGACCACACCTCACCTCTTCTAACAATCTCACACCTTCTCTCCCTCTCTCTCTCTCTCTCTCTCTCTCTCTCTCTCTCTCTCTCTCTCTCTCTCTCTCTCTTTTTTGTTGTCCTGGAGCACGTTCATTTCAAGGACGCCGGAGTGACGGAACATTCGGTTTTGTGAAGGAAAACATATTAATCTGAATCTGGGCTCCATACTGAAGTAAATAATGAGCAAGTCCCACACTTTTTTTTTCCCCCCGGTCTTAGTCTGGCTTCAAGGCAATGTCACATGCTCATTAGATGAGGCATGGACACACACACACACACACACACACACACACACACACACAGGAGACACAGACATGCCACTAACAAACCACGCCCGAAGACAAACCCACCACAGAATGATATGAAAAAGGCTCTAATTAAAAGCTCTATACCAAACAATCCACACACACACACACACACACACACACACACACGCACACACACAAGGAGACAGCCACCTCCTGCAAACCCCATGTGGTCAGAAGCACACCATTTGATAATTTGATTAGCAACATTACATCAGTCAAACACATGGTGCTCTATAAAACCCAAATCACACTGTCACGACTCGTCTGTTCACAGATAATTTAGTCTCGGCCACGTAACACTTGTTTTGTCGTACTGTGAATCACAAATCCTTTTTATAGCCTGGATATCAAGTACAACGACAGGGAGTGCTGAGTTCTCAGTGAGTGTTTGGACTCAGCATGAATGTTTTAAGAAGGAAATGAAGGGAAATAAAAATGTTTATGTTGAGATGGGATCAGTCGACCGTTTCGTTACCGCTCATATGAAATAACACAAATGACACATAATACAATATGTACTGTACTGTTACAGTTCTTGCTGCAAACGATTCGGTACCTGCTGCAGGCGATTCGGTACCTGCTGCAGGCGATTCGGTACCTGCTGCAGGCGATTCGGTACCTGCTGCAGGCGATTCGGTACCTTCTTCAGGCGATTCGATACCTGCTGCAAACGATTCGGTACCTTCTGCAGGCGATTCCGTACCTGCTGCAAACGATTCCGTACCTGCTGCAAACGATTCGGTACCTGCTGCAAACGATTCGGTACCTGCTGCAAACGATTCGGTACCTGCTGCAGGCGATTCGGTACCTGCTGCAGGCGATTCGGTACCTGCTGCAGGCGATTCGGTACCTGCTGCAGGCGATTCGGTACCTGCTGCAGGCGATTCGGTACCTGCTGCAAACGATTCGGTACCTGCTGCAGGCGATTCGGTACCTGCTGCAAACGATTCGGTACCTGCTGCAGGCGATTCGGTACCTGCTGCAGGCGATTTGGTACCTATAGAATCTGATGCACGGTCATGAATTTCTAACCTGAATTAGAACAATATAACAGAGTCTAAATAACTTTCAATGTAAAAGCTAAGAAATTAATTTCCAGCAAGATTTCTTTCGCCATTTTTTTAAAAAATATTTTGAATCCAACAAATAAAAACCACCCCTCTGTCAATCCATTATCACTTGACTGTAGAAAAATAAACAAATAAATAAATAAACGAGTGAATGAATAAATAAATAAATAAATAAATAAATAAATAAATAAATAAATAAATAAATATAGCAAATCTCCAACTGGACTCAACATTTGTGATTTCTTACAGATTTGCAGCTTTCAGATTTTTCATTGTCATTTGAAAAAAGGAGAACTTCCATAAAAAACGTGAAGACACAACAAAGCACAGCACAGCACAAAGAGTAGGGAAGTAGATGATGAGCAGAGCTTGAGATTGTTTGTTTAAAGAGAAACTGTGTATGGAGTGAACAGAGACTCTGAGAGTGATAGACAGCAAGCTTGTATAACAGAGCAGCTCCTACCTGCTGATGTGATGCTCAACATGGTGTAGATGCCATGATGTCTCAGTGCCGAAACTTCTGCTGCTCATCCTTCAGCTTTGGAGCTCCAGGAACTTCTATGATTCCACTTTTTGAAGCTTATCTAAATCCAAGATTTCCAAGTTTTTGGTGCAGGAGAAAACAAACTCACTGCTAAACTTGGGAAACAAGTCTATAATGAGGACTTAACGGGAGGCAGGTGTGTGAGAGGAGCTGAGAGCTGATTGGACGAAGAGGATAAAAGGGGCTGGGCAGGGATGGAGAAGTAGAACTCAATGAACAGGTTCAATTTTAAATAGTAATACTTATTATTAGAAGTAATAAGAATTATAATGTAGTCAGGAAGGAATTTTATTATTTTTAAATAAATAAATAAGTTCTTGACATTGCTACAATAAATGTATTAAGGATGTAGTTAAATTCTTTATATTATTTTATTTTAGATAAATTGTAAAGCAGAATATTATTCATTTCCATATCACTAAGTAATCAATAATTAGTCAATAAAAAAACTACACAATAACCAAAACTAAAACTTTTAATAAATTTGATATAATTTTTTTTAATTACTATTATTAGTCCTTTCCTTGTGTGATCCTGTTAATTGTTGCTCTTATTAGGAGAAAAGAACAAAAGGAATTAGAAGAAAGGAATAATAATTTAAAAATGTCTTTAATGAATTGTACGTTATAAACGTTATCATTAAACCAATAAAGAAATAAAGAAATAAATTTGCATACAGGGGGAAAAGGGAGCACAGATAAACAAACAAACAAACAAACAAACAAACAAATAAATAAATAAATGAATGAATGAATGAATGAATGAATGAGTCAGGTATAATAAAATCAGGTACTGCACATCACCCTAAAGGAAATTAACAGAGTTGAATTTAACAAGTAAATGCATATGATTAAAAAAAAACATAATGGTGCAAACAAATAAATGATAAAGAAATCCATAAAATAATAACAAAACAAATATTTAGATAATAAGTAAGTAAATAAATAAATGCACTGCAAACAAACAAACAAATCATAAATACATAAATAAACAATAAATAATAATAATAATAATAATAATAATAATAATAATAATAATAATAAATGGATTACAAACAAATAAATAATAATAACAGTAGTAATAGTAATAAATAAATGGATTACAAACAAACAAATACATAAATAATAATAATAATAATAATAATAATAATAATAATAATAACAATAATAAATAATTTGATAATTTAATGAATAAATAAATAGCTCACCTGTGCAGCAGCTCAGCTGAAGGTAATACCATCATCAGAGAAGTTTGCATGTCTTTTCCCTTGACTTGAGCGCAGTTCTCCCAGTGCAACAAAAGTCTGGCTCTTGGAAGAAAATAAATGTGTTTCTCCTTTATTAATCGTATAAAGCTGGTTAAAAATGCTGGCTCCATCTTCCTGCGGGTTACAGGATGAATTTATTACACACATTCCGGAGGAAAAGGAACAAAAAAGTTGGGTCTGTCTCGTTAATAATGTAGAGTGATGTATTAAGTGGATATATGACTTTAATAAGACATGATCGACTTGTTAACTTTTTTAAGACACACCCGTGATTAATATCTCTCATAAAATAAAAATAACAGCCTTCTCTGTTCTGCTCTGTCGGGGGGGGGGGGTTAATCCTGTACATTTTACTGTGCTCTTTGATATCAAACCCTTATAAAATCCTAGGAAGCAAGTTACTGTCCAGATTATGAGCTCTGGGGAAATATTAATTAACGAGCAGCGCACATCATAGAGAAGAAGAAGATCTGCTGCGTAACACTGGAGTCAATTAAACCCAGCAGACAGGAAGTGCCCATCTTACTGCATGTAATTATGAAGTACATTGGAAAAAAAAAAAAAGGATTGGTGTAAAGTAATAGAAGGAAAGCTGCATTTTATTCTTAACTTTTAGTCAGGCCATTTTATTAGGAACTCCCATAAACTTATTCATAAATATCCTTTAGTTCATGCTCACATCAATCAGAATGAGAGGAATTTGTGTGTTGTTTTATTCATTCATTCATTTTCTACCGCTTATCCGATCTTCTCGGGCGTCATCGGGCATCGAGGCAGGATACACCCTGGACGGAGTGCCAACCCATCACAGGGCACACACACACACTCTCATTCACTCACACACTACGGACAATTTTCCAGAGATGCCAATCAACCTACCATGCATGTCTTTGGACCGGGGGAGGAAACCGGAGTACCCGGAGGAAACCCCCGAGGCACGGGGAGAACATGCAAACTCCACACACACAAGGCGGAGGCGGGAATCGAACCCCGACCCTGGAGGTGTGAGGCGAACGTGCTAACCACTAAGCCACCGTGCCCCCCTGAGTGTTGTTTTATTTTTATTTATTTAGTTTTATTATGTATTGCTAGAAAAAAATTTTTTATTTATGAGCGACAGATCTACGACGAGAAACGCTAACAAGGGATAATATGGTTGGTACTCGTATAACCGCTCTGTAGAGCCATGCTGAGCAGAAAAGCAACTCAAGAAAAAAAAGATCATGAGGCAAGAAAGAAAATAAGGAATAAAAAAAATAATAATAAACAAGAAGAATTTTATTTGGTTGATTTTTTTATATATATTTCTTATAGAGTTTATTGCAAATGAGTGGGTGGCTTCATTAGTATTTAATCATTTAATCGTATGTGGTGCGGTTTGACCGTATGTTGTTTTTCTTCCCTTTTTTTTTTCAACAGAAACAAACACAAAAATGCTGGTGTTTTTTTTTTGTTTTTTTTTTGTAGCAACGTGGGATGATAAATGTCGGAGATCGGCGATCTCTTCCAGCCCTGATTCGGTTTATTTGTCAGAGTGTAAAAGCAGCTTTTATACATCAGAGTCAGGCTTTAATGGAGAGTTTAAAAGCACTCCTTCTTTTTCTCCTTCTTGAAACATGTCCTGATACGGAAAGTTGTAATTATTTAAATGCCTCCTCCCCAGAGAGAACATGTAGAATAGCACTTTGAGGTGATAAGTAGAAGCTACAGTAGATTCACTATAACTCAACAGCATGTAGAGTAACCTGTGGTCTTCACTTTCAAGGTTCTTGTATTTTTTTTTAATTATAGGATCTTGGGATAATAAAAGGGAGGTGTTGCTGCTTTATGGCTCCACATTTCAATCCATCAATCCAGAGTTGGATGTTCTGCACGTTCTCCTTATGTCCACATTGGTTTCCTCAGGGTTCTTTCCTCTAACTGGCTGGGACAATGAACCAGTGTCCTACTGTCCTACTGACCTTGACCTTAAATAATACTTCTAGTCCTTACACTCTAGTTCTCCTAGTTTCCTTATCCTGGTTTTCTAGTTTTCATCATCATCATCATTATCATCATCATCATCAAGATCTATATCCTTACTGTTGATCATTAGAATCAACAGTAAGGATGTAGATCTTAATCATCATCATCATCATCATCATCATCACCATCATCAAGATCTAGATCCTTACTGTTGATCATTAGAATCAACAGTAAGGATGTAGATCTTCATCATCATCATCATCATCATCATCATCATCATCATCATCATCATCATCATCACCACCATCATCAAAATCTAGATCCTTATTCTTGATCATTATAATCAACAATAAGGATCTATATCTTGATGATGGTGATGATGACGATGATGATGGTGATTATGATCACCATCGTCATCATCACCATCATCAAGATCTAGACCTTTATTGTTGATTATAATGATGCTTTCTGACCTTGACCTTAAATAATACTTCTAGTCCTTACACTCTAGTTCTCCTAGTTTTCCTTATCCTGGTTTTCTAGTTTTCATCATCATCATCTTCATCATCATCATCACCATCATCAAGATCTAGATCATTACTGTTGATTATAATGACGCTCTCTGTAAGGAGATGTTTAACATTTTATAGAAGGAGTCTCCAGTCTCAGGGTTTTGTAACAGATGTCCAATCTTTGAACGTCTTCAGAATTATTTATTTATTTGTTTTGTTTGTTTGTTTGTTTGTTTTTAAGTCGGTTGGTAAGTGGGATTTGAACTACTCGGACAAATCTCCAGAGCTTACTTCAGTGCCTTTAAGAGCTTTCTCAACAAATCAATTCGGGATTTTTCTTACTGACGTTGACACAGGGATTGGATGGAGATGCTGGTCAAGAAAGCGTTTCCTTATAGATTTTAGCAGGCGCGATAACGAGGAAATCATCTTTAAAGACCTAAAAACATTGTGATGTTTTATTCAGTAATAAAACCAATGTGCATTCAGTGAAAACATAAAGATCTCTGCTGCATCGCAGTGTGGCACTGTTGATTATTTTCCCTGAACTGCATGCTTTCTTTAAAGATGAATGAATGCGAGCTTGTATGTTCTTTTCAGAGCGACACTGGCTGCCTCCTCCAGCCCCGGGGTCGGTATCGACCGTGCCGCTTTCGTATATAAAGGAGGATAAACACTCACTGCTGCTTGCGTTCAGTCTTGATAAGCAGCATCCCTCGAGCCTAGCAGCTGAATTCTTCATGAGTCCCTCCGTCTTCCTGAGTTTGACTGATGCATTATTTAGGATACCTGTGATGTTTTGAAGCTTCGGTTAATAATGGATGGCCAAAACAGAGACGTGTTTGTTGTCTGAAAGCGAAGGTTGGATTCGTCTACATATCGAGCGACGAAGACAATGAAGGTTGGTAATCTTGTCCACCTCCGTCGTTGTGTTTAAAGAAGATGACTCTGCTGACTGAGGTCACTTCCCTGGTGTGGAATCTTCCAGAAGTCTCTCTGTACTGAGGTGAACTGGACTGCCCTGTCGTTACCCTTCTCCACCGAGATCAGAACGAAGGGCAGTTCTCTTCACCGGGCTTCCTTATTGCTCCTCAAACTCATTTCGAAATATCCCACTGAGAGAAAAGTGAAATCTTTCACACTGGAAAAAAAAAAGACTGGGACTCAGACAAGTGTTAAGAGTGAATCCTATTAAAGTGGAAAATAAAAAAAGACAAAAAAAGATCAATTTTATTTTATTAAATTTAGGTCTAACTGAGGTGCACGGTGGCTTAGCAGTTAGCACGTTCGCCTCACAATTCCAGGGTCGGGGGTTCGATTCCCGCCTTCGCCTTGTGTGTGTGGAGTTTGCATGTTCTCCCTGTGCCTCGGGGGTTTCCTCCGGGTACTCCGGTTTCCTCCCCCGGTCCAAAGACATGCATGGTAGGTTGATTGGCATCTCTGGAAAATTGTCCGTAGTGTGTGTGTGAGTGAATGAGTGTGTGTGTGTGTGTGTGCCCTGTGATGGGTTGGCACTCCGTCCAGGGTGTATCCTGCCTCGATGCCCGATGGCGCCTGAGATAGGCACAGGCTCCCCTGGAGTTGTGAGGCAAACGTGCTAACCACTAAGCCACTGTGCCCCCATAGTACAATACAATAGTACAAATTAAATACATGAAAAACACAAAACAGATTAAAACACTCACTCACTCACTCACTCACTCACTCATTTTCTACCGCTTTATCCGAACTTCTCGGGTCACGGGGAGCCTGTGCCTATCTCAGGCGTCATCGGGCATCAAGGCAGGATACACCCTGGACGGAGTGATTAAAACCCTAGATAGATAATGATAATAAATACAATACAAAAATGGGCAGTACCAAAGATAAAATAAGTTAATTATTGATGATTGCAATTTTGAGTGTTTTTAATCCATTTCTTGAGTTTGAGTTTAAATGATGAACAGCTGGAGCTCTTTCTGAGTTCAGTAGGGAGACAATTCCAATAATTTGAGGCCCGTACTGAAAAAACTGTATGATCGAACTTACTTCACCTATACTGTATGTCACAGTCTCCCCTGGTAGCTGCCATGTTTGCCCTATCACTGTTATTCCTCAGTTTTATCAATTCACGCAGTGGTGGGGGTTTAAAGCCCATGTAAAATTTTAAAAATGAGACCGGCATCTTGATAATGTAAGAAATTGTTAAAACTGAATAAATGATATTTTTTGTATTATAAATTGTTCTTGTTGTTGTTGACTGGTTAATAATAGCTGATTTCATTGAAATGAATTCTGCCTGTGGTTTTAATCAGTAGGATTTCACGTTTAACCCTGAGAATGAAATGATGAAATCTGGAGTGTCTTTTTATCCTTTAATTAAGACGCCTTTTCTTTTCTTCTTTCTTAGCAAATAAATACAAAATAAAATCAACCACTAAATAATTTAGAGTTTCTCCAGAGCTGTGCAGTCCTCTGATTTTGAAACGATTGCCATCGAGTTGTTGTTTAGTGTGTGTGTTTACATGGCCCAAGAAATCTAATATGTCTGTATGAAGTGTGTGTATAAACAGTATGTACAGTATAGGTATGGTATTCCCAGCTCCTTCCCAGAGTTCCCAGGACAAAGTACAAATCCTGCTGATGAGACTAAGATGCTTTCAGAAAACACGTGAAAGAGATATATATATAAATAATCCATGTCTTTAATAACAATTTTAACAAATATAATTATTTTTAATTCTTTTTTTTTTTAATACTTTTTTTTTTTTTTAAATTTAACAAGGAATTTCTCCATTTCTCGAATACAAGAAATAAAAACGACGACGTTCTTTTCCTCTCTGGACCCTTAAGACTTTTTTACAGCCTGCATGGTGAGACTTAGCACTGCAAGGTGTATAGCTGGATTTCATCACCTTTTCTTTCTGTAATTGCTGCAGAGGGGCATTAGCATGGCGTCACGCCCTCTGGCGCAGATCAGCGGATCAAAGACAGATGGCAGGCAGATGGAACAGAGTCTTCCCCAGCAATGAAAATAAATAAATAAATAAACCCAAACCCAAATGATTGCAGGGGTCGCAGCTCTCTCACAGTGTTAACACAAGCCACTCGGCAACCCGTGGACCGAAGCCCGGCGTATTCACAAGTCCCTTATGTAACAGCGCTCCGTGTCGTCCATGTCCGGATTAGCGATTTCAAGATATTTTGAAATAATAACTTATTTAACATTTGACAGATCTTTGACCGAACTAGTTTTGAATTTCAAACAAAATGAACATTTTTGAAATAAGGAATTACAAGAACGACACCGAAATCCTGGGAAACTCCTGCTTTGAGTCGCAGCTCATTTCTTTAACACTGGATGGATGATGTCGTTGAAGTTTAGTGTTTGGAATCTAAACCAATTTTTGCTCTAGGATTTTGTGTTTTGGTTAACTGGTTGGAGTTCGATAAATTAAAGGTGGGGTCTCCGATGTTTGAGAAATGCTTCAGAAAACTGAGTCGGGACGACAAACTAAACAAAAAAACAAAACAAACGTGTAGCCGATGAGCAGAAAGGGGCGGGGCTTGTCGATACGTGGCAGAGAGAGTGTTGTGACATTAGCAGGAAGCGGTTTTAACATTGACATTGAGGATAAAAACAAAGAAAGAAAGTGAAGAAAGACTTACAATAAGGCAAGAAGTAGGACGTGTTAATATAGGATCAGCTTTCCAGCGCTGGAGAGAACTGAAGGAGCAGGAAATTGGCCACATATTCACAGGTTGGAGTTTCCCGAGTCAATAACTCCTGAGCTAAACGCTGTTACTACACAAATAACACCTCTTTTCTATCGTAGTAATGTAGAGAGGCAGCTACAACCGCGTTTTGTGTAGTAACAGCGTTTAGCTCAGGAGTTATTGACTCGGGAAACTCCGACCTGTGAATATGTGGCCGACTTTACTTAAGACGCCGAGGCGCTTTTTTCCTTCTCGATAGGTGAGTAACGTTGGTTTTGCTTTGTTACACAGAACTAATATATGCCTTTGTCCTTTACATCATTATGCTTGTGTGGCATTTTTGCTTACCGGAGACCGCACCTTTAATATCAATTATTTTCAACCCTGTTGTGCTTCTAATGATTTCTTTGTTGAACACACTGCGTTTTTGTTTTTGGTTTTTTTGTTTTATTTGTTTCCTTTTTTTCTAATAGCGTAGCATCGTACTGTGTATTAACCACTCGGCTCTGCGTTTCTCACCTTTTTTTTCTTGCCGATTTCATCATCTTTCTCTCTCTCTCTCTCTCTCTCTCTCTCTCTCTCTCTCTCTCTCTCTCGCTGTGACCTGGGCTGAGAGCCAGCTGCCTACCCAGGCCACATGGACGGATAAGTGGGAAAATAAAAGGAAAAAAATAAATAAAAAAGGAGGAAAAGAGAGAAAACAAGGTAAAAATGTATTTTAGTATATTGATACACGCAGACACATATAATCTTATGCCATATAATATGGCTTACTCATACACACAACACACACACACACACACACACACACACACACACACATGGTCTGCCTGTTGCAAGAGGAAAAATTATATATAAAAGAATGAAGACGGACAGCACTTCCTCACAAAGCATGCACGCACACACACACACACACACACACACACACACACACACACACACACACACACACACACACACACACACACACACACGTTCCTTTCAGATGGATTAATTGTTTCACACTCGGCCACGCAAGAAAACCCCCCCAAAAAACTCACACCCACTGCCTGTTCTCCCCTGACATGCGTTCTCCTGCACTCTCCTGTGCTGCTTTCTTTCTTTCTTTCTTTCTTTCTTTCTTTCTTTCTTTCTTTCTTTCTTTCATTCAGATTTCTAACACCAGCTGTTTCTGGCACGCTTTATCCCTCCACGTGCCCTCGGGTCAGAATGACCTGCTTATAAAATCATTATCGTGATTAGTCTAATTGACTTTTCTAGTTTTCTCAGAAAACATACAATGGACCTTTAATGGATTAAATGTTGTACATCTTGTCTACAAAGGACCAATACATAAGACGTGCGTTTTTATTTATTTATTTTCAGAAAGGCCTACGACATATTAACTGCGTAATTATGAAAAACAGCAAAAAAAAGTATAGGTTAATAACCTGTTATATATATATATATCGTATAGCGCCCTTCCCGCTCATTAATATTCATAAGCAGCTGACTTGTGCTCATTAATATTCATAATCTGATATTCATGGGGGGAGGCACGGTGGCTTAGTGGTTAGCACGTTCGCCTCACACCTCCAGGGTTGGGGGTTCGATTCCCGCCTCCGCCTTGTGTGTGTGGAGTTTGCATGTTCTCCCCGTGCCTCGGGGGTTTCCTCCGGGTACTCCGGTTTCCTCCCCCGGTCCAAAGACATGCATGGTAGGTTGTTTGGCATCTCTGGAAAATTGTCCGGAGTGTGTGAGTGAATGAGAGTGTGTGTGTGTGTGTGTGTGTGTGTGTGTGTGTGTGTGTGTGTGTGTGTGTGTGTGTGTGTGTGTGTGTGTGTGTGTGCCCTGCGATGGGTTGGCACTCTGTCCATCGATGCCCGATGACGCCTGAGATAGGCACAGGCTCCCCGTGACCCGAGAAGTTCGGATAAGCGGTAGAAAATGAATGAATGATATTCATAAGTTTGATTTGTTCTCCTCCTCCTGTTACCGTGGGTTACCTGAGCAGTAGATGATTATAATTATGCATCGTTTGTATTGTGCTGAGACTGTGAGGTAAATCACCTGCAAACGGTTCTGTTTGTCTTTCCTCGATTCAATCCTGACACGGACGTGCCGAGGCGACCGAAGTGCGCCTGGAAACCCGGTGATAAACTTGATCACTTTGGCGAATATCAACGAGCTGGATTTCGAAGAACAAACCGACGGATTTATTTTAGAGGAGAATTTTTTTTTTTGCTGCCACTCAGTTTAATCTGTCAACATCGCAAACGCAAATCTCATAGGAAAGTCAAAAAAAAAAAAAAAAAGCTATATAATAATCTACAGCAGCAGGAGTCTGGAGCAGAAGTCTGGAGCTTACGTTACTTTACCTAGCGAGAGATAAGACGAGCAACATGAAGCCGATTATCCCACCGGCTTGGAGCTCGAGCACGCGGTTTGTTTACTCCGTATGAAAATAAGGGGAAGATTATATTAAATAAATTAAATAAATAAAAATAACTACACACACACACACAAATATATGCAAATGCACCCCGAGCAAAACTGGTGTTGTTGTAGGATTCCTGAAGATTTCTGTACATGAGCCAGAAGTTCAGTGAATTCAGCCAATGTTAAATCCATTACTCATGATTATTTTCATGAACGCTTCCTGTTTACTTCCTGTTTACTTCCTGTTCGTTCTTAACCTTTAGATTTCCACAGCCTTGGACAAAGAAAGCGAGGGTAAAAAAAAAAAAAAAAAGAATTTATATTTAAACACATCAAAACAGTTCAGCATGTCAGGTCAAATTTCTTATAATTAATTAAATAAACATCATTTCTCTTCACACTGTGTTCTTGTTAGTAGGAAGTACATCTAAAGCTTTAGGGGGACACGGTGGCTTAGTGGTTAGCACGTTTGCCTCAAACCTCCAGGGTCGGGGTTCGATTCCCGCCTCTGCCTTGTGTGTGTGGAGTTTGCATGTTCTCCCCGTGCCTCGGGGGTTTGAGTGAGTGTGTGAGTGAATGAGAGTGTGTGTGCCCTGTGATGGGTTGGCACTCCGTCCAGGGTGTATCCTGCCTCGATGCCCGATGACGCCTGAGATAGGCACAGGCTCCCCGTGACCCGAGGAGTTCGGATAAGCGGTAGAAAATTAGTAAGTGAGTGAATGGTTGTGTCCATGTCGACGATTAAAGGTCTTTATGATGTCTCAGTCCACAGTGGTGGAAAATATGAAGCTAATATGTAAGTAGACACTCTTCCAAGAAGGAAGAAGTGTGTAGAGAGTTCTACTCCTAACCCTAACCCTTGTGGGGTCTCGGGCCCACCCACGAGCAAGGCACCGAATCCCCCCCCCCCCCCACATCTCACACCGAAAGAACAGAACACAATCCTGACTCGTTTTCCATTTAGATTCACTGCAATAAAAGGATTCATTTGTTCACACCGATTAAAACTATTTGTCGGAAAAAAGCACCGGTGTGCTGGTAGAAAAAAAAGGGGTTAAAGAAGTAAGACATAACAAACTCCTGTGTTCTGATGTTTCCTCTTACTTTATCCTGGAATTCTAGTTCATTAAAATGTCTTTCGGTCTGCCTCGTTTCGAAGCTCGTTATCACCGCTGGGACAAAAACAGCTGAGCTCAAGTTATAAAAGAAGAAAGGGAAAAAAAAAGCTCGCAATAACACCGAACCACATCCGATCTCAGAGCCAGACGAAGGGTTCCCGAGGCGGACGGACGACAAAACGAGGTGGAGGTAAACACGGCATCGTTTTTTTAGTCATTTTGCCGATTCGTTAACGATCGGGATACGAACATGATTTAACAACTGACTTTTATCCTTATCCAGTATTTCATTACAATCAGAGAATCACAAAAAAAATAATTTTTATAAAGGATTTTTTATCTGTTTTTTTTTCTACAGTACAGGAAATGAATGGTAATAATTCTTTATAATTTTCCAGAAATCTTATACGATATTCAATCCTGCCGAGATCAGATATCACTCCCCAGAACACACACACACACACACACACACACACACACACACACACACACACACACTTTAAAAGAAAGACAAATCTTTGTAAAGTATAAATTCCCAGTTCGTTGTTACTCTATATATATATTTATTTGTTTTTTTTTTACCTTTACTTCAATTCCCGTCTTTCGGCCTAATCTCGTTTGCTCAGCTGTTTGTCGATCGTCTGACCCGAGCCACTTTTCTGACCTTGTCCTTGCTTAGTGGTTTATGGATTTATCTGCAATGCCTCTGTTAAAGTCTTTAACTGCTCAGCTTAGTGGTCATGACAGACTCTCTCATGGCGGATAACAAGTACGACAATTCCCACAAAAACATCTTGGCGAAATACAGCGATACCTCGAGATACGAGTGCATCGACATACGAATTTTTTGAGCTGTGATTCGACCAAATTTTTGCCTTGATATATGGAAATTTTTTTGAGATACGAGCATCCGAGCCGCCGCCGAAACAAAGATCCCCAACAACCACGTGTGAGATACGAACATCCGGGCCGGTTTTTATTAAAAGGACCGGCAGATATTTGTGAGGAAAGAGTGACCAAAAAGGCAAAAACAAGTGAAGAGAAAAGCGATGAAGAAAATTAAGCGAAATGAATGTAAAGAAAACAGAAATTGTAGCAATTAAGTTCAGTTCAGTTCAGAGAATTTCAATTAAGTTCATTAATTTTAGTGAAGTTTTGTTAAGTTCTATTTAAGTGTGCAGTAGCGAGTAAGTGAACGAAAGTGAAAGCGTAATTCCTCCTAACTCCTCCGCCTGTTTACTCCTCCCTCAACCTCCGCGCGCATCTTCCTTTAGCATCGAGTCGTCTGATCTCTGAGGTAAATAATACACTTTATAGTAGAACCTTTTTTTAACATTCTCTCATATCTTACTGTATGTTTTTATACAATATTTCTCATTTATAAATACATGTACAGTAACATTTTTCATATTCAAAGCACATAAACAAAACAACTGGAGTTGAATTTTGCGAGCTGGAACAAATTAATGGGATTTCAATTCATTTAAACGGGGAGAATTGCTTTGAGATACGAGCAATTTGAGATACGAGCGAGGTCACGGAACGAATTAAACTCGTATCTTGACGTGACGTCGTGACGTGACGTCCGGCTATGTACGGTGACCCATACTCAGAATTCGTTCTCTGCATTTAACCCATCCAAACTGCACACACACACACACCATGAACACACTCCCGGAGCAGTGGGCAGCCATTTATGCTGCGGCGCCCGGGGAGCAGATGGGGGGTTCGGTGCCTTGCTCAAGGGCACCTCGATCGTGGCCGGCCCGATACTCGAACACACAACCTCAGGATTACGAGTCAGATTCTCTAACCATTAGGCCACGACTTGCCAAAAACAAACAGTATCAACTTGGTGGATGTGGGATTTGAACCCACAACCTTCTGATCAGTAGCCCAATACCTTCGATATCGATAGCAAAAAAACATTCTCTGCTTCTTCAGTCCGTATTTTCTATCCCATGAAAAAACTCTGAGCGCCTAATTGCAGAAAATTTCAATAATATCTAAACCCAACTTGAATATGAGGAACTACAGGATTATTTTGGACTCACCTCCTTGCAACCGCATGCTTGTTTTGATGCAGAAACTCACCTTAAATATCTCTAAACCACCATTGTTTGTCCACCATTACAGTATTACCCAAAGTCTGGCTTTAAATGGTTCAGTGTTTTTAAAATGTGCTGTGATTTTATTTTTTAATGCATGTTCGGCTTAAAAAGGGAAAAAAATAACAAAAACTGTGCTTAAATGCCTGAGTCACAGCGCTGACCTCAATCTGTCAGGAAAACTGTGTGGTGACGTGAAGAGGCAGCCACCAGAACCGCCACAGTCGTATCACGCTGTTAGCCAGAGCTGGAACGGTGTACTGATACGACGCTAGGCCTTGATAAAGAAATACGAAGGAGTGCTAGACGAGGATACATGGCGATGTTGCAAAACTGTTTCTTGATGCAGTGGCTGCTTTAAAACTCAAGACATCCTGCTTTATTCTGTAAAGTATTACGTTTTTTCTATCCATTGACGATCAACTGTTTCTTACTTTTCCTTGCATGTTGCTAATGTGATGCTCTCGTGTCAGATTCTTCCCTACAACATCAGAAGTATTCGGCCATTTATACAGTACAAGGAGGCTTTAGTCAGCCTAGCAGAGCTGGAACACATACCAATGTACCGACCGTCATGCTGCCACAGTTGGGCCCTCGAGCAAGGCCCTTAGCCCTCTGTACTCACAGCTGACCCACACTGCGCCCTGACCCCAACCATGGGATGTGGTAGCTCAGTGGTTAAGGAGTTCGACTACTGATCGGAAGGTCATTGGTTCGAATCCCAGGTCCACCAAGTTGCCACTGCAAGGCCCCTGACCCCTTGAGTGACTCATTCATTCTGGAAAAGAGTGTCTGCCAAATGCTGTAAATGTAAACTACATGATGAATCACAGTATATAAAATAGTTCCGTCGCTGTATGTCAGTTGTCGTAATGGGCTTCTACAGGTGCTACGTAGCACCTGTTTCACATTGAAACTGTAACGTTTATTACATCATAACTTGGCTCTATTCACTAGTAATTACATGGTATTACACGTACGCTAGCTTTTCTAAAGTAGAAGCAATTTTTTAACATCGGTATCATCGCTGATTAATACGCTGATATGTGATCCATGATTTTTTTTAATAGTCTGTTATTGATTTTTTGACCACACAGTCATTTAATGCTACGGTAAAATGATACCGCATCTTTTCTATCCATCATCCTGACCGCTTGAACTGTTCAAACCTAATCGTTGTGAGACAAAGTCATGATTTAAACATAAACCTATCATTTTGTTTTAATCTCTACAACTCAGCGTGATTTACTGGGTCGTGTTTTCTCATGTCGATATGTTCGATGTGAACTGGCCTCAAGGTGACATTTTCTGCAGAGAGCGGCTTCTATCGGGAAACATCCAGAAACTCAACAACACAAACACGAATATTATCATAACCCTAAATTCCTACGGCAGAAAGTGTTTTATTCCTTTTATACCATAACATTGTTTCCGACTCTTACGACTGTCGTACACTTTAACGCAATTATAGTTAGTGTTAATGTTGCGAAAAAAGCCACAACACAAGTTTGTTTGTGATTTCGCGTTGGCTTTCACAGCTATAAACACTCTTCTCTCATTAGCTTCTTCTTTTTTTTATTTTATTTCCCCATTTAAATCCGCAAAACGTACGACTAAACGATTAAACGTAAAACGACACGCTGACACCGGGGACTCATTCATTCATTTTCTACCGCTTATCCGAACTTCTCGGGTCACGGGGAGCCTGTGCCTTTCTCAGGCGTCATCGGGCATGGAGGCAGGATACACCCTGGACGGAGTGCCAACCCATCACAGGGAACACACACACTCATTCACTCACAGACTACGGACAATTTTCCAGAGATGCCAATCAACCTACCATGCATGTCTTTGGACCGGGGGAGGAAACCGGAGTACCCGGAGGAAACCCCCGAGGCACGGGGAGAACATGCAAACTCCACACACACACAAGGCAGAGGCGGGAATCGACCCCCCAACCCTGGAGGTGTGAGGCGAACGTGCTAACCAGTAAGCCACCGTTCCCACCAGGGACTCCTTTTTCATAAATGCTTAATACAGATCTCCACATAGTACATAGTATTTTGTAGCTAATATCCGGAATAAACCAGTGAAGACTTATTTTTATTTCACAAACTCAGAAATATGGTCACTGTGAGTGTGTCTGCAAGAGTGTGCCAAGAGTGTGCCAAGAGAGTGCCAAGGGCCACGCTTTCTCTAAAGGCTGCCGAGCAGGAGGTGTGAGGAGCGTTTGAGTTCTGTCAAAGCGAACGTGCCCTTTTACAGTGACAGGGTTATCAGAGCGAGGACAGAGCAGAGACACAGAGTCCATATGCTGATGCCCAAGGGGAAAGTGGCGTGTTTAGACGATCTACGATCCCCTGTCCATCAAAGCATGCCTCATATTGTGCTAACCGGGGTCAGTGTGGGGTTCATTTCTCCTTCAGGGCCAAATCAATGCCAGTGGATTCCTGACTGTAATACTGCCTCCGTGACACCCAGCCATATGGGTATATACAGAGACGGACCGTCTAAGACGAAGCCCCCTACCGTGATTTCATAAGGCTGAAGAGCTGAAGATTTGAAGCCGAAGGCTGTCCAAAGTGACCTGATGTTTTTGGTCTCTCTGCTGTGATTGTCGTGATCTGTTAACATCGACGTGACTTGACCAGTGCTGTCTGTTTAAAGGTGACAGGTTTAAAGTTCCTGGTGTTCAGAGTCGGTTTACTTTTCAGATGGTGAGAACTGCACGGGTCTGGTTTACGTTCTCGAGTAAAGGGTGACTTTTCTCCGCACTGTGAAGCGTTGCTGTACTTTAAAGGGTAAATGACTATAATCATATGGCATCATGGGTAATTTCCGTGGAACATCGACACCGATGATACGGTTCCCTATTAGAGTAAACCAGTTTTTTTTCCATCTAACACAATTACACCTTGCGACTGTACAAGTTGATATTTATATTTCATGTCATATCTTATATCTTTAGTACTTTGGAAGAGACGTGCAAAGCAAATGAACAAATCTGAAAACACAACAATTCAGTTGTCCGTTTAAATACAAGATAATAAAATAACAAAATTAATCTGCGGTAATCCACAGTAACGACAATACATTTTGTACACTTTTACACACACATTCCAACTTTTCCCTGCGGCAGACTGTTGTACCGCCTGTATACCTTGAGTGACAGGTGTCTTGTCCAATGATCATGTTCCAATCACAAACCATACCGACCTCTTCCGGGTTGTCTGAATTGTCGTCGTGTTGTCGTATTGATGTGTTTTTCGTGCAACGATTCAGACAACCCGTTACAGTTAGGTATAGTTTGTGAAAGGAAACTTACCGATCATTGGACGAGACACCTGTCACTCAAGATATACCGGTGAGTGACAGGTGTCTCGTCCGATGATCGGTAAGTTTCCATTCACAGATTATACCTACCTCTTCCGGGTTGTCTGACTTGTCGTTGTGTTTTCGGATTTGTTCGTTTGTTTTGCACTTCTGGGCCACCGTACTTTAGGGACAGGAAACGCAAAACAGAAGACGTTTCTTTGCTTATGAGAAAATACAGACGCTTATTCACGTAAAGTAATAAACAAAGAATAAAATAAACTAACATCACAATGCCTTTTGGGGGCGGGCGGGTGTTTGCATGGAGTGGGTGGGTGGGTTGGTGCATGGGGCGGGTGGGTGTTTGCTGTCAGCGGTGGTCTTATCCAATAGACACATTTTTAGACACAGAGGAAAGAAACCTGGACGTTTTTCTGCACGGGTTTCGGCCGTCTTTACGATTTAATGCCGTTTCCACACGAGTCTGAGCACAAAGACGTCGCAGAAACAAGGCATTGTGGACCTGGTGTTTGTGTGTGTGTGTGTTTGTGTGTGTGTGTTTGTGTGTGGCACCCTTCTGTTATCCAAGCCAATTTCCATTTCAAACAGATGCCCCAAGTGAAGGAGACAAACCTGCCCTGGACACATGCAGAATTTTAATAGAGAGGGACGGAAAGCACAAATGGGCTTCAGTCACCACTTCCAGCGGAAAAAAAAAAAAAGTGCCTGTGGACATTTCCGCTCATCGCTAAAACCACGTTTTACTGTAGAACGCCATCCAGGTCAGTGTTTGAGATGAAGCATTCTGTGTGTGTGTGTGTGTGTGTGTGTGTGTGTGTGTGTGTGTGTGTGTGTATGTGCGATTTCCCTGCACACTTTAATGTGATTTATGGCGCTGTAGGATCTTTCCGTCTGCTTTCTTTCACCCTCCCTCTCTTCCCCCCCCCATACCGTGCAGTTCATAAGGCTTTCCAGCCACAAGGAAGAGGTCAGTCGCCGTTTCATGGACGGTTTCGAACGAGCTCGGGCTTACGGGAGGCTGCGGATCAGAACGGGTCGTGTGGACGAAACGCATCAGCACCGGAGAAGGCTTAGTGGACAAAGTGCGAGTGAGATTTGTGCAAGATTCCTGCACTGCTGACTTCTGGGAGAGGTGAATAATGGACTTTTAATGGACTGAATACATTAAACGTTCCAGAAGAGAAATGTACATCATTTTTCGCCGTGGGTTTCTTTAGGTTTTTCACTCAGTGAAAGAATTCATCACGCAATACCGCAAGGACGTTCACTGGCCGCTTGAATCTTTGGATTCTAGAAGTCGTAGCCCATCCGCTTCAGGGTTTTTAACACGCCGATGTTTGATGTGAACATTAACTGAAGCCTCGATCTATATATTGCTCTGATG